>NC_044049.1:14845154-15145154 GCF_902167405.1 Gadus morhua | reverse complement strand
CATGGAAAAGGGAATAACGTATTACGAATTATATGGTAAGAACCTGGTAATACCATGGAAACAAACGAGGCTTCCTTTTACAGTACAGTTTCAGGTTACTTACCGGGTAAATTGTCGGGTTTTACTTGGCAACGTCGCAGAACGTACATGGTACAAGTTTGTGTTGACTGCATGGAAAAGGGAATAACGTATTACGAATTATATGGTAAGAACCTGGTAATACCATGGAAATGAACGAGGCTTCCTTTTACAGTACAGTTTCAGGTTACTTACCGGGTAAATTGTCGGGTTTGCTTGGTAACGTCGCAGAACGTACATGGTACAAGTTTGTGTTGACTGCATGGACAATGGAATGTATCCATTATAAATTATATGGTAATAACGTGGTAACACCATGGAAACAAACGGCTTTGTACCCAGTATTTAAGAAGATGTACCATGACACTAGAGGAAAACTGTTCCTGCGGAGCTTGTTACCAGGTAAGTAATTCCATAGTTTCTAAGGTAAATCGAATAAACCCTTTCTAAATGGGTGTAGCTATGAATAATAACTAAGAAAAAGTAATTTACACAGTTAGTTGAGTTGATGGGTAATAGTGGAGGGTTAACTTAGTACTTCAGCTGTAATTCCTCTATTTACCTTCTTATTACCAGTGGTAATTACCCAGTACTACACTATGATTTACCATGTATTTGCTGGGTAACTACCTCTGTATTTACCTTCTTATTACCAGTGATAATTACCCAGTAATACACTATGATTTACCATGTATTTACTGGGTAACTACCTCTGTATTTACCTTCTTATTACCAGTGATAATTACCCAGTAATACACTATGATTTACCATGTATTTACTGGCTAACTACCTCTGTATTTACCTTCTTATTACCAGTGGTAATTACCCAGTAATACACTATGATTTACCAGGTTTTTACCGAGTAAATACCTAGTAATTAGGGGACTGTAAAAGGAAGGGTTACCAATATTTTTGTATTTTATGGGCCCATTACAGTAAGTACACCATATGAGTGTGGAAATGTGATGGGCATAAGCATGAAGCACACGTTGCAAGCTTTCAATCATTTTTGCCAGATTGTTTTTCTGTTAAGGCGTCATTTAAGTAAAAACATGAAATTCAAATATTTACTTTAATATGGAAACAGAAACCAGGTAAAATGCCCAATGTAATTGGGCCGATTAATATTTCATCTGAGGGAAAGAAAAAAATAACAAGGCTAACAGCATTATTTGTATCAAAGTACCTGTCTTCCACCTGAGATTAGTCGACTTCCTCAACATCTGAGGAACTGCTGTCAATGACAACTGGTGCATATACATTTGTATATGTACTGTGGATAAAAGGAACAATGAAATACTGAAACAAGATTGCTGTGAAATTACTGGAAAAGGTGTTATTTTTGGTACTGTAATCAATTACTTTCCGCAGTCAAATATTTAATGCAAAACCAAAAGCCAAAAAATATATTACTGCACTGAAGAGAACCAATTTAATCCATTATGACTTACTTGTAGAATTCACATGATGTGTTTGGTGATGTGGTCTTTTTGGGTCCTGCTCCTGCTCCATTGGCCTGTTGATGAAAGTAGAGATAACACCAAACAAATTAACAATAATTACATCACCACATCAGTAACATGGAACTTAATAACATTTGATAATAATACATACTTGCCCACCAGATGCCCTGGATGTTGTTGGCAGAGATTGTTTTGGTGACATAAAACACACAAATAATTTGAATCACTTAATTTAAATCAGAATATAAGTAATTGTCCATATGTTATACAGAGGACAACATGCTTGATCTATTCCTTAGAGCAATTTCAAAAATGAATGCTGTGAAATACATGGATATTCAAAAATCGCTAGCACATGTCTCAAAATAGCAGGATAAACTTAAATTTTCATTGGAAGCCGACCAAATGCTTCACAATCATCGGATTCTGAAGATGAGTCATCTCCATAACCTTGGACAAGATCATTATTAGGCTAGATATATCCAAAATATGTGGCAATATCACAACCTCTTTGAATCCCATCAAGGACTCACTCAATTACCACCAACTAGCTATTATTAATATTTATTTATTTATTTACATACATGTAGTTCATTTCAATACTTACTCAAATCCTGAAGAAGGCAGATGTACAGCGTAATCCTTTGGTAGGATTTCCCAATGGCCTCTTTATAATTCTCCAGAACAAAAGGTCTGTCTGTACCAGGTATATTTTCTACCTGAGATCCATCAGGATAGAGAAGCACATATTCTCCATCTACCATTGCGTTCTGATTAAAATCTTGCTGCTTCTTTAAAGCAGCTGGCAAGATTTGTGTTGTTGACCACTGGGGTTCAACATTTAACGGCATGGTTTTCCCTCTTTGAGGTTTTAACCTGTTCTGTCCCGGCAGTATTTTGGTTTTTTTCGCCTATACACATACCCAAATGGAAAAGCTTAGTTTCTGTAGATATGTATTATTTGGCATGTATCATACACACAACCTTAATGACATCAGTTCAGACATGGCTCTAAAGCAATTTTTTTGTCTTCGAAAATAATAGGTCATGATTGAACTACAATAACTAGGATGTGCTTTATATGTAAGGCATATGGCAATATGCCAAATACCTTCTACATCATGCCAACTACACCTGGAAGAAATTTTGGAGTTCTAGGCCTAAACCTTGGGGAGTTAATGGAGTTTTTATGGTGTGTTGTCACTGGCGGCACAAACCTCTCCAAAATGTCTCCAAATGGCCAAATTGTGCCAAATGCATTTACTCTACTTCTGTGACACTGGAAACATTACTGAAGCATTTTGGTGACTATAAAACCTTTCTCCATGATTCAAAACATAATTTTTTCACACATTCATTTGATATGGCCATATTGAGATATTGGCCATATCATGAAAATATGACAAGAACTAAATATGCGCAAAATATGCGCAAAGTGAGTTGTCTGCCGTGTTGACGCAGCTTTATATCTCGGCTCATACGTATCACACCTGGACACGCCTGGCAGCGTTGGCAAGGTAAACTCATTGGCTAGAAGCCCAAGTGATTGATATATCAATAGCCAATACGCTGTCCCTATACTAAAGCCGCGAAACAAAGTAAACAAAGCCCATTGGCCCTTCGAACTGGGAGCGCTCCATCTACTTCACGGGCTGTACCGGGGTGAAAACTGAACAGAAAAAGACGGGGACACTTTTATTTTGTAGCCAGCAAAGTGACGAAAACAAGCATACCCAACAACTCCATACTGGAGGTAGAGAAAATATCGATACGGCTGCGAACGTCTGGATGTTAGTTGACGAACAAAGTTTGGAGATGGTAAACAAATGGACTTTACACGACGATATTCACAAGCTGGAATAATTTTATGAAAAACCATTTGGATGCTTTTGATCAGTGGATTCTCACGGACAATTGGAATATAAATAATTGAGGAATGGTCACATATTACGGTTCTCAGATTGCTTCAAAGGTAGGGAGTCACTGTTTTTTGGCATTTCCGGTTTACCATGCTGGTAAATATCAATATTTATGGTTTTGTGCTCATGATTTATAGAAAAAAACAACCGGATGAATAAATTGTGGAGATTCTACCCTTTCTAACGACGTATAGAATGTCTGTAATGATGAAAGTTGAAGCGGGTTATGTCGCTCCGTAGTGGAAACATATCGTCAACAAACCCAATCGCCCACCGGTGGGCGATTGGGTCTTAAGAGGTCCCATTCTTGGTCCTTGACATGATGCCAATCGAAATCTACAGAAATCAGAAAAGAAGAGAAAAAAAGAAAAACAAACATGACTACTGGGTCTTAAATAGTCACATTACGACCTAAAACCTCTATTAACTTACCTTCACTGTAATGGCCTGTTTCTTTTTAAGCTTTGAAAAGGAGGTCCTCCTCTCAGCCTCTTTAACCTCCCTGAACCTCAAGAATTGAGCTGCTCTTCCTTCCTTCCTAGTCTCCTTCACTAACACACACACACACACACACACACACACACACACACACACACACACACACACACACACACACACACATAATAATAATAATAATAATAATAATGTATACTTTATTAATCCCCCTGGGGGGATTCTTTCTCTGCATTCAACCCATCCAGGGATACCACTATTACTAGTAGTACTACTACACCCGGAGCAGCGTGCAGCCGGGGGGGGGACCTCATTCGGCGTCTTGGGTGGGATTCAAAACTACAATCCTCTGGTTATTGGTCCAGCCCCTTAACGGCTAGATCACCGATGCCCCAATGGCACCCACACACACTGATGCATTTTAGCTATGGTTATTAGTGGGGGTTGATAAATTGTGGCCTTGCTGACAGCTATAACCATGGGACATTTTGATGCAGCACAGAGTAATGGAAGCACAGTAAGGGATGTTACCTGTAGGCCCATAGCCTTCGCTTGACAAGGTGGATGGAGTTGATGGAAGCTGTGTAAGGAACCCCACATTCTGCCCACATGACGGGCAAAACTTGGGAGCGCCCCCCAGTTGCACCGCACAAAACGGGCAGAACTTGTCAATCTGAAAGATAAAAAAATAAATAAAAAATAGTTCAGTTATCAGGCCTTCTCTTGCATTACCACGTCATGACAACAATGTAGAAACAACCACAAATAATGCTATTTAGTGACCGGGAGCGAGCTAGCCAGCTAGCATCCAGCTAACAACGTTTGGAGAACGTTTAACAATTATCTTTCTAATACTATCTAATACGTTATGGGGACAATGACTTAATATGTTGAAAACACACAAAACCACTTCATTATCATAATAAAAGAGAAACACGTACCTCTTGTAGCACAATCAAACGACTTAACACCTTCGTAATTGAAAAGAACCGCCAACCGGATATGGGTCCGTCACTGATTATGGTCCCCCGGGACACATTTCCATTGTCATAACTTGCAGTTCGTTTCCCTATTTGCTCATGTTATGAAGTCGATGCAGGTGTTTTCTGAGTTTGCTTGTGTTTTTCTGAATTTGCAGGTGTTTTTCTGAATTTGCATGTGTTTTGGCATTTGCAGCGCACGTGTTGTGTAATCGATGAAAGTGTTTTCTGAATTTGCAGGTGTTTTCTGAATTTGCAGGTGTTTTCTGTATATGCAGGTGTTGTGGCGTTTGCATGTGTTGTGACCCCTCTCGGCCACCGTAAAAATCCAATGGCAAAACCCGTTGGCTTTTTGTAGAGGGAATCCAGGGCGACGCTCACTTCCGGGTTGGCCAACATACGTCATCTCTCCACCACTCTACTGTAAAAACACATGTTCAAGTTGAATGAGAATAATAATAATAATAATTCTGCCATAGTATTTATTTAGGGGGGGGGGATACAAGTCTTTTGGCCATTCGTAGTGTTGATCAGCAGAGAAATAATTTGTCCGCAAAGACGGTGTCGTCGCTTAGCAACTATAACTATAATATAATATAGCCTATAATATTTCTGTTTATGGCATAGATTTATCCTCAGATTAGGCCAATAAACCAATGGTAAAATAAAAATAAAAACGCTTGATCAAAGGCCCGGCCCGAGTATAGTGGTGGGAAATATCGGCCCGACCCGGCCCGCGAAGGGCTCGGGCTCGGGCTCGGGCAGAGAATCTAAACACTGACTGGAACTACTTAGCAGGTGTCTGTAGGGCTATATCAGGAGTTAATGCACTCACTGCAGCCAATCAGAATCAGAGTATTCCCCCAGACCGTGGTCTAAACAATATTATTCACGAGTTATAAACAACCCCTACACATCAATATTAATGATAACCCTGTGGAAATTGCCATAAGTGAGAGATACAATTTCGCACGTTGAGCACACAGTTGTGTGACTCGTTTATTTAGTAAGAGAGAAACAGGAAATCAAAACGTGCTGAAGGTAAACAAATCCCGCATGGGCTCTGACGTCATGAGACGCTCGTAATCCTTAAAAGGGACAGCGATCCCTGAACCACCAAGATAGTAAACGACATGCCTTACACAATTGAAAGAACAACACATAACAAATACTGTAGGTGAATTATGTTACACTCACTACAACCCATTAAATACGGTATGATTTCTAGATGTCATGGCAACGTCCGCTCGCGACACTGGACTTGCGATCGAGGCATCGACGCGGACGTTCATTCACATAGCCAAAAACAAGAGAATAGATGGCTAGATCAAATAAACATCAAGACATACAATTTTTAAAAAGAACAGATGTCGCAGCTACCCTTTTTTCCTTCGCGGTTTGCCTACAGAGCAGCGCACCTGCATTTAATATATCCGTGTATTGTCACAATTTCTCAGTATCAAAGGTGAAAGTAGAAACGGGTGGCCAAAAGCTGTTGTATTGTTAGTTATCACAGACAATTTTAAGTAGAAACGGGTGGCCAAAAGCTGTCATTTGTTAGTTATCACAGACAATTTTCAACAATGAATGATCTGTACGGCAAATAGCCTACTTCCAATTGAAATACAACATTTAGAAAATAGGCCTACGTGTCCCTGATCACGTTTCAATAGATTAAATAACGTGACAGTGTCACGTATTTTTGTGAGACCATACCCGTACTTCCATGAGTATACTTAAAGGAAGTGTACTATCCGCACTGTCTTCTACGTTAATTTTTCAGATGTGAGTGCTGTTCCAAATCGAGTACTCCGTGGTGCACTAACCGGAAATTACGATCACGTTTGCCGCCGTGGCTCCTCCCCCGCAATAAACATCCCGCTTTGACGGTGAACTCTTTACGCCTAGCAGCTATAAAATGCTATAAAAACTATAAAAACTACAAAATGACTCTATTAATGCAGACTATGTGGGAAATGCGCCGACTTCGGCTCAGCCTGGCTCCGCATCTTTCGCTACGTAGCTAAGATGGCTGCCGTACGGGGGGGAGTGTCCTTCGATCCACACTTCACGATTAGCCCGTTTTGAGTACGGCATCCGGGTCCTTGAAGTATACTTCTTTTCGCCGGATCTGAATTGGAACGTACTGCGTACTCAAATTTTGGCTAGTAAGTACGGACAGTAGGGGTATTGGAACACGGCACTGTACTTACGTGACACAAACCAGCACCGCAAAAGTTTTCTCCCGCTTGAGATGACGTCTTTCTTTATAGGTTCATGGGTCTGATTCGCCGATTCACCCATGCTGGTATCCCCGGAGATTCTCGGGCATCTTCGACAATTTGGCTATAGATTGTCTCATTACACGCTAAATAATATAATTATAGCCTAATTATATATATAGCCTATATATATAGGCAATATATATAATTAGGCAATATATATATATACATACACATAGCATTTGTGGTTTTGGCATAAACATAACTAGGGTGCAGTGGTGTATAAAGTACTCAAAAGCCATACTTAAGTAAAAGTACAGATACCTTACTGGAAAATTACTTAAGTAAAAGTAAAAGTCACCTTTTAGAATAGTACTTAAGTAAAAGTATTAAAGTATCTGATCTTTACTGTACTTAAGTATCAAAAGTACTTTTCTGATATTAAATGTACTTAAGTACTGAAAGTAAAAGTACAAGTAACTGCTGTTAATAAAAAAGCAAAGGGTCAGAATTTTGAGAATAAGTAAGGAATAATCACCGAGAGGCCGGGCAATAAACAGTTTGATATGCCCGGCTCGTGGACGGCTTACCGCCCGAGACGAAGTCGAGGGCGGTAACCTTCCGCGAGCCGGGCATATCAAACTGTTTATTGCCCTGCCTTGAGGTGATTATTCCGTTTATTCTACTTCGCGCCGGCCAACATAATAAAACAATTCAAATACTTTAATAATTAGCCTTTTTCTTATTCGTATTGCATGCTTATTAAATGTATGCTCTGTTTAAGTTCATCTCCCTCGAAAAGTAGTTCCCTTTAGAACTACGGTGAATAACGTTAGCTCAACTGTAGGTAACGCGTTTCTATAGCAACCACACAAGGCTGGATCTGATCTCACTAGTTTAACAACGTTGTTACATTCGTATCAAGTCAGCTTTAATGACGATCGATCAAACATGCACTCCTTGGTTTATTTTTACAACGGACCTCATGTTTGAAATGTATGTGATAGAAAACGATACAAGCGGCGTATTGATCTACTGTGCTCAGTCAGCAGCAAGTAGAGTGTGAAGTGTATAAGATAGTGTTGTAATACTGCGTGTACAAACCAGCCTGATACAAATAGTAGAATTTTGATAGCCCGGGCCCTCGTCCTAGCCATGCATTTGTGTGTTGGCAGTCGTAGGAGTTTTGATCGACGTAGCAACATTAACTAAGCAAGGGGGCTTTGCGAACGTGCGCTGGGACAGCTGATTCGCCAAACAGGCTCGCAGTCTGTGTTCTACCACAGTCCCCGACGTTATTCTCATATCTCTCATGATTCTTTTTTTTTTTTCTAAAGATGAGTTGATTTTGTAACGAGTAACGAAGGTTTCAAGCGAAATGTAGCGGAGTAAAAGTATCCGTTTTCTTCGCAAAATGTAGCGAAGTAAAAGTAAAAGTACAGAGAAATATAAGTAGTAAAGTAAAGTACAAATATCCAAAAAAACTACTTAAGTACAGTAACGAAGTATTTCTACTTCGCTACTATACAACACTGCTAGGGTGCACTGTACTATCTGCGCACACCCTTTCTGAAGCCTCTCTCTCGCTCTCTCTCTCTCTCTGTCCCTCCCTCTCTCTCTTTCTCTCTCTCTCGTACCGTTTTGTGGAGCACGTTCATTGTCTGACAACACTCCCATTCAGAAGGCATTGGTTTACATTTCGTTTTGTGAGGCACGCAAAAAGTCGGACTATCGTACTCTGGAACACGCTTCAATAGATTAACGTTCGTGCGCATGAGCACGCAATCGCGTGATACCGGGTTGGCATGGGAACCAAGGCTTTATTTTCTGTTCCGGGAGAGTTCATTTGGTTTGCTAATGGCGGGGGTGGTGAGGTAGCGTTTGTGCTCCTGAGTGTTGTTGCTATGGTTGGTGTGATTTATGTCAAAGACTGTGTTGTGTGTGTATATATATATATTTGTATGCATCGTTTAATGAAGATATAGTGTTGGGGATATTTTTCTGTGGCGTTTGATTGATCATGTTGTATTGATGTGTCACCTATTCAAGTGGGCTCTCCCAAATGGCCTCTGACTGGTAGTCCTATTTAATGGGGAGACTGGGTTAGGGAAAGAAAAAGGCGCGCATTTGGTATGCAACAGCTTAATGAGATGTTTTCTTTTGTTTGACTTTTGTACGTTTGTGGAAATGTTTATAAACAAGCACCATTTACCCTGAACTCTCTGAGCCTCCTCCTGCTTTCTACAAGTTCACTCCTTGGGTATGTCCTGTCCCGCATGTGAGTTTGGGGTTCAATACCTCTTTCTCAAAACTTCCTTCTCCAAGTTTACCCGTGGAACATAAAGCAGACACAGTGCAATATAAACAGCTCAGTTACCTCCGGCTATCTCCGGCTCCCCCATGTCTTAACATTATTAATGTTGGCTGTGCGGGAACGACGATTTAGGAATGGGTGTATTAGAATATTTATTTATTATTTGGAATAGGTGGAGGCGAGGGAGCCTTTCCCCTATTGTGATGAGAGTAAACCGGTGTGTTATGTTACTTAAAATAGTACATGTCAATAGGAAGGACATCAAGGAGCAGGTAGGACTGAGGAGTTTGCTAGCAGATGCTTTTAAGGTAGGGTGACCAGACGTCTCCGGTTTCCGGGGACAGTCCCCGTTTTCAGGAACCTACCCCCGGCTACTGCTGTCCGCGGTTTTCACTGTGACTGAAAGATCCGAAATCGGAATAAAAAGGAAAAAATATATAATATTGAAAACAACACGTATAACCAGTGGCTTTCAGCCCAGAGCTCACAGCTGAATGCCCATCTAGAATGCCCATATTTCTGGTATTTTGATTGGAGGAATAGCTGTGCGGTAGAATATTTTTTAGATTTGACCATTTTACAATTAGGGATTTCCATATATTTTACAATGTAATTCAATCCCCAATCTATTTTTAAAGATAATAATAATTTTTGATTTGCAATACAGTAAAAGTTCTACACTTTTTTTGTATGTAATGACAGGGGTCCACTGTTGGCTATCACAAAATGACACAAGTCCCCTTTTAGATAGCATGGAGCGACATTCACACTCCTGCTTTTAGGAAAAGGGGAAATAACAAATATATTGCATGGAAAGATAGTAATCGCAACTAATGTAGTAATTAATCGTCAAAGATGATCTGTTAGTTTGTTTTTAGGAGTCAGTAGCAAGATCCTATTTATTCATTTGTATCAATAAGATATGATAAAAACAGGGTCTAGACCTTTGAAATTATTCAATCCCCAAAATCTGCCTTAATTTCCATTTTACAATTAGGGATTTCCATACATTTTACAATGTACTTCAGTCCCCAATCTATTTTCAAAGATAATAGTTGATTTGCAATACAGTGAAAGTTCCACACTTTTTTTGTATGTAATGACAGGGGTCCTCTGTTGGCCATTACAAAATGACACAAGTCCCCGCTTATATAGCATGGAGCGACATTCAGTTGATTACAATTGCAACTCAATGTCTGAGAGTAGTTACAAACACTAATTGAGTGAAACAATAGGCACAGACAGCTCCCCTGCTACAGGGAATTGATATGTAAACATCACTTAAGGATTAAAGTCCCCTCGAGGCAACTTCTTTAAAAAAAGACAAAAAAAATCATATGTAGTTATATTATGAAAAAAATAACTTAAAACTAAACTCTGTATAATGTTTTTGTATTTTTAAAATGACCAGAAATAGAGGTCCACACTTGGTTGATGAAAACCGATAGTCCCCTGTTGGTAATATAAGCGTGTGTGTGTGTGTGTGTGTGTGTTATGGTTGGGAGGTGTGTGTGTGTGGGGTGAGATGGGACTAGGCTCATTGCCTAGCTCACACCACCGTTAACTTTATCTAAACCCCACATTTAACAGGCTCATTATTTTTCTACTGAAGCAGTAGCTTATTCTTGTTTTTGACGCAGGAAGGGCAACGCTGCTATTGACTCATGAGCGTTGCCAACAGTGTCATTGCCATCACTGTCATATTCTACCACAGAATACGTGTTAAGACCTAACATGGAATGTATGTGATACTTCAAATAACATTAAGTAGGCTACTCTCATGTATTACTATCTGCCAACCATAAGCAATCGCTAAAAAGCAAGCAATAAGTCCTGTGTACCCATGAATTTATCCTAAACCTTATAACGGTGACAACTTACCAGAGGATGTTACATTCACGTCCTCGTCCGTTCTAAAACCAACATCAAGTCCATTTCCCTCCACATTGAATATTGGCCATCTTCCGATGAAACTGTTGATCTTTTCAAAGAATGGAAAATTGGTTGGAGCCTCACCGCTCCTATCTACTGCTTGTTTGGCCTTGTTGTAAGATGCCTTCAATACCTTCAAACGGTTTTTCATCTGCTCAATTGAGCGACTATAGCCTGCATCCGTAAACTTTTCATGAACATCTTTTAAAAGGTCACTATGTCGGACCTTTCTCTGGTCCATCCTTTGGAGGATATCTTTGTCCTAAAGTATTTCCAAGAGGACATTTGTCTTCTCGAAGGTCCAATTGCGAACTTCTGCAGCTGCTATCTCTCCAAGTCAAAAAGTATCCTAGTTTAATGTTCAGCCTGCAAATGTACTAGTAGTAGTAGTAGTACCACTCCTCTTAAAAAGTTCTCTCGGACGCGTGCGGACACAACGATACGGGAACACATCATTAAACACCCATGTCCCGTCGCTTAGCAACCAGACACACTGGGGTTGATATCACCGGACTACTTACGGAGTGATAACAAAGACGTGAATCGGGCAATAAATCCACTTTCCTTGGCAGCGGTTAAGTCCGGTGTGCATAAAAGTACAGACGGAGTTTACCAAACTACTGCAGCTGCTCTAAGTTAAACCCCAAACTAATCGGAATAAGTGTATACATGTCGATTATAGCGGGCTACACCAGTTCTTCTATTCCCCATAGAATTATTTTCCAAACAGATAATTGTATTTGTATATTGAGTTGCATATATGATCCTTTTCTAATATATAAATATTATATACAAGAACCAAGTTGTTCAATATATATATCGCAATAGCGGCTGGTGGTTTTTAAAGCGAGGGAGGAAGGACTGCGCGCTTGGTTGCCATTGGCCTGCTTCCACTGTTAGTGGCGTATGGTGGCATAAGTATGTGAGACTCAGGGTGGCTTTACACGACAACGCTCCCGGGTGAAACCGACAAAATATTTTATCAGATGTGCCTTTCGTTTAGACGGCAACAGCGTTTTTGGGGCTTAAAAACGCCAAAAAATGAACCCACCCTCCAGAGTGGAAATCTTAAAAACGCTCCACCGTCACGTTCCCGTCTAAAGGGTTGAAAACGCATAAGTGTGCTCTGAGCTGCGCACGCTGGCTATCCTTGCCTACGCGTTGACGTCATACCCATGTGCAGTACAGCCAAACACCAACAAACATCAGAATCAACATTATTTTAATGGCCACACATACAGGAAATTAACATGTCGGATTATATCCATCAGTCGGAGATTCTATCTGCTTTTATAACTATCCAGGAGTCATTTCAGCAAATAAGCCGAGTAGTAACGCACATAACAGAACATAGAAGGTGCATTAATTATAGGCATAGGGCAATTGTTTGATGCTCCAATTCGTCGGAGGCGAACCAGACAGGTGTGGATTAGACCCGGGAGAACCAGTCTATGGTGGGACAACTTTGTTCAAGGCGAAGTTGACGACAGAGCATGGCGTGAAAACTTTCGCATGTCCAAAGATTCGATTGTCGCCTTGAGTGAGGAACTTCGCCCATACATAGAGGGCATAATAACCAACATGAGAGCACCTGTGGGGGTCCTGAAAAAGGTAGCGTGCTTTATATTATTTAAGTGACGAGGGACGTCTAAGGAAGACAGCGAACGCCTTTGGCTTTCGCATGCGCGCGCTCTTGGTGTTGTTGTATGGCAGTGCTTCACAGTACCACATAGCCACCTGGCATGCATACTACATCAAATTTCACACATTTTTGCGTCCCCGTGTGCATGCAGATTTCCACCCAAAGTCGCTCGTCTAAACGCAAAATAAAAAGTGGGAACGCAACGCCACTTTTGCGGTTTGTGTTCAGATCGTTGTCGTGTAAAGCTAGCATCAAGTTGTTTCAGGGTGTTTTGGTTAACTACAAAATAGCAGGGAGGGATAATTATGTGAATAAAATTGATTCAAATCCACCAGTGGCAGAATTCTACTTTGAAAGCTGGTGGGCAACATGTCTTGGACTACAAGGTCAGAAGGAAAGGATGCAAAGTCAATAAGTCAAATCAGGCCTATTCTTGATTTGTAAAACTAAATAAAAAAAATCATTGGGCCTATTTTTGCCTTCAATGACTGAAGCTATTGGTTGTATTTTGGCTATGTTTATTATCAGCTACAATTGTTTCAAGAAAAATGAAGAAACAAGACCAAGAGTGATGCCATTTAAAATGCATCATGCTCTGAATCATTCACTAACATCCTTTCCACAATATCAAACAGAACGATCAGAGTAACAAACAATTAAAAGAACAACATTATTTCACAATTATTTACATGGGCTGTAAGCCTAACATTGTTTAAGGCAAAAGTATATGTTAATGGATGTTTCAGAATGTTGGTCATGGTGTTAAACAAATTAAGATTGAGGGACTTAATTTATAGATGAAGTCAATCCTCCTTGTTTGTGTTGCAAAGATATGTTACCCGGCGGCCATACCAAATTTTTAAGGTGCTTTCAGAATAACGGCGTGTGTACGTTTTTGCCACCCTTTCAGACGGCTTGGTTACCCAACAGAGGGGTGTCAAATATATGTAGGCTCAGTGCGTTTATCTCGGGCCTTGCACAACTTTTGGCGGTGAAAACGCCAATGTAAGCGAACCGAGCCGCACCAAACCGCACCGCTCGGCGGCAACGCCAATCTAAGTGAACAGAGCCACACTGGAAACGAGGCATACGACTGAACGGGTTCATTGGTTCTTATAGCCTAGACTTGAGGGAATAAACCCTCCCTCCGGGTTGCTCCACAGGCAGGGATCCTGCTTATTGGTTCATAGCAAAGTGAGTGCTCCTTCTTATTGGTTCATAGCGCAGCCAGGGCTCCAACCTATTCGTGAATAGACATTGGCGTGATCCAGATCCCTTAGCTAGTCACACCCACTCAGAGGAGGACTTTCCTCCTCTCTCCAATTGAACCCCATGTTATTCACCATCCAGAAACACTTTCAGGGAAATGAATGGGAGTCAATGGAGGCTGAGGGAGGAATTTCCTGAAGTAATTGTCTATAGGCGATTGGGGGTGCTAATGTCCCTTTACCCAGGGAAACAAACATTACCTATACATAGGCACTAAAGTAATTGGTCATCTACACCCACAACCCGGACATTTTTAACATCCGTTACCTCCCCCACTATCCCTAGACAGTGGGGATGTAACACTATAACTATTCTTCTATGACTCCTTCCAATTTCCCAGCTTCAAGCCAACTGAAATATCATACTCTTATACAATAGTTTTGTTTTCACCATGTCTTGGCCTAGAGTCGACGTTGACGATGCAATGTAGAATCTCATGTTGAAGTTACAGTATATTGAAATCATTAAGGAAATGCATAACGGTACCTCTCTTACCACACAAAGCAATTGTCATTGTCAAGGAAAAATAACATTTAGCTCATGACATCTTTCTAATTTAAGACATCAAGAGCATTTTTATTGTCTAACCTTTTCAATTTTAATGTGTTTGTGTGTCTGAAGAAATCTTTCTCTTTTCTCTCTTTGTGTTGCCTTCAATAAACTCTAAAAAAATAAATATGCTGCGCACCTGGCAGCAGCGGGCCAAATGCTTTTATCTTCCTCCTGTGCAGCAGTAAGACACTGGGCCAGTATTCAAATCGAAGGAGCCTTGGTGAGGGGGTGGCCGGCATGTGGGGGGAGGGGCAATATGCTCCTGGATGGGGAGGAAAATGTGTCTTTGCTTGTTGCTTGCCTGCCGACCGCCACGCGAGAAAAATATGCGCCTACATGAACACCTTTCTGGTTGGTCAAAGATAGGGTTCTTGGAGATGGTGAGCGATGGAGGTGGGCAGTGAACTCCACACAAGAAAATGTCATCACTTGGCTTGCTAATGGTGGTACAAATCTGGACAGGAATCTATTAGGGTAGTGGGATGGGTGGTGTGTGTGCTTGTGTTTGTCTGTGTGTGTGTGTGGGGGGAGGGGGGGTAGGGATGCACAGTAGTAATGTGTGCTGTGTATAGAAGCGTCACCCCAGGGTCCACGGAAAGATGAGGCGATGCAGAAAAACACAGTGGTGCTTTAAGGAGTCCTGGGTGAGAGCACGCTCTTGAGAACAGGAGACTGGCCTGTGCTAAAATTGCTCGATTTATTTGAAGACGCACACTAAATATACTGCCTTCTCATCTCAGCCCAGGAACCGAGAAGTGGTTTGAATAGAGCATGAGTGCAGACTGATTTCACTGAAGACATGCTCCCCTTTTTTGTTAGCTCTGATCATCTCATCACCAACTCCTGAAAACTTAACACAATACATGTCTAGCTGTGAAAGCAAGAAATGGCATAATTGGTATTTGGCAAACATTGCATTGGTAAGAAAACATTGACCTCAAAGACACAAGACGTCGACATAATTTGGGTCAACAGAGCTTTGTGGCACAGACAAAATACGTCCGTTTATGAGATCAGCGGCAGGTCTAGCCACTGTGGCCCCCGGGCAATTGCTGCAATCGTGTCCAACCACCTCCTTAATGGTAGATTTATCCATCACATATTTTACACTATCAGTGAAAAGATCACTTAAAAAATCCAGAACAGAGCCTAATATTAGTAGCTTTTTTAGGAACCCTGATGCAGCTGATTTCACCATCTTGATACGACCACATCATGTCCATGTTCTGTCTTTGTGTGTGTCTGTCCATCCATCATACATCTCACCATAGTTTTTGGGCCTGCTGATAAGTGTTTATTGCAACGTGTGTTTCCAGTACTGTGTATTAAACTTGTGCCAATTTCAATTACCCACCTTATCTTATTGAAAAAGGTCAACCTACTCAGGGTGGTTCTACAGGTGTTGGGTCTAAAGCAGTAGCACTCCATGGCGGTGATTAGCTGGCTGGCCCCTCTCTGACTCCTAATCTGACATTTTCATTCCCTGCCTATTTATCTCCCTCATTCCCTCTCTCTCTCATTCTAATTCTTAATTTCTTCTTCTCGTTCTATGGAACACATATATTGTTGATTAGAAAATCGTTATAGTCGAATAGTAGAACTGGATGGGGAAACTGATAACTACTGAAGTGGTTCAAGGTAGCTGAATATGGCCCACTCTTTGTATACTGTGCTGCTATAATGTTGTAAAGATAAGAGATACTGGCCTCTGTGTTTGGATAAATTGTACTTTATTTTCTAAATGTGTCCCATTGTGATGTTACATCTATTTGTTTAAATGGGGCCAAAAAAGTAAACTAACAATCATTACAATACGTGAGATGGAGCTATCAAACAGAGAGTATCACCTATGCTGTGTGCAGAGTTGGGTAACATAACTTTTGAAATAAGCTTGGAACATGACAAGAATACAGCCATTCAAAAGTAACTTTTCCCATTACAGCATTACCTGATGAATTAACTAGTTATAGTAATTTGATGTAACTAAAAATAAAAACGTAAAACTCGCTTTACCCGCCTGGGTTGTATCAATTGAGAAGCATGGCCAATCGCCCATGCTTTCAATTTGATACTACCATGGCAGGTAACCCTTCCTTTTACAGTCCCCTAATTACTGAGTATTTACCCGGTAAATATATGGTTAATCGTAGTATATTATTGGTCCCTCCTCAACCCTCCCTCACCCCCACCTCCTTCCTGCCTCACTGCTGATGACTTTGTTACCTACTTTACCCAGAAAGTGAAGGACATTAGCTCCTCTTTTATCTCTGCCTCCATCCTCCCTCCTCCAATCCCCTCCTCTGTCTTTACCCAATTTAGCCCTCTCACCTCTGACGAGGTCAACAGAATAATAACATCTAACCATGCCACCACCTGCCCCCTTTGACGCCATCCCATCCTCTCTCCTCCAGGATGTCTCAAGCAACATCCTGCCATTTCTCACCTCACTTATCAACTCCTCCCTCACTTCAGACATTGTTCCAGTGTCTTTCAAGATTGCCAGAATAAAGCCTCTCCTCAAAAAACCAACTCTTAATACCACCGACATCCAGAACTACCGACCGGTAACTCTTCCTTCATTCCTCTCTAAAACACTGGAACGTGCCGTTGCTAACCAACTGTCCTCCTATCTATCATCCAACCACCTGCTTGACCCTCACCAGTCAAGCTTCAAGAAGGCACACTCCACTGAGACGGCTCTCCTCGCGGTGACTGTGTCCCTCCGTGCTGCCAGAGCCTCGTCCCTCTCATCGGTTCTCATTCTCCTCGACCTGTCCGCAGCATTTGACACGGTGAACCACCAGGTCCTCCTTGCCACTCTTGCCGAACTTGGCAATGCTGAATCTGCTCTTTCCTGGTTCACATCCTACCTGATGAACCTCACCTATAAAGTGACATGGAATGGCTCCTTGTCCAAACCTTGTATGCTTGAAACTGGTGTCCCTCAAGGCTCTGTACTGGGGCCTCTTCTGTTTTCCCTCCCTTTATACCAGATCTCTGGGCTCTGTAATTGCATCACACAGCTTTTCCTTTCACTGCTATGCTGACGACACTCAGCTATTTCTCTGGTTCCCCTCATCTGATAAAGCCCTGATTGCAACACGCATATCGGAATGTCTGGCGGACGTCAGCACCTAGACAACTGCCCGTCACCTGAGGCTTAACCTCAACAAAACCGAGCTCCCACATAATCCCGGGGAAAGATTGCCCACTCATGGACTTACTGGTCACCGTTGAGAACATCACTGTATCTCCTTCTCCAACTGCCAGAAACCTTGGTGTGGTATTGGACAATCAGTTACCCTGCGCCCAGGGCAGTTGCTAGGAATTCTGGGCCCCCTGAAAGAATATCGGTGTGGGCCCCTCTACCCCAATCATTGCCACCTTAAATGTTCTTGTTTTTCAGTGTTCTTGACGGTGCCTCGTGTAATACACCCAATTTGTTTCCTTTTTTACATTTAACGACTTAACAAGTCAGAGTATTATTGTGTAAATTTGGTATTATTAATTGTCTTATTCTCATTTCCCTGATTTGCATCACGTTATTACACCTCTGATTGCAAATACATTTTCAATTAACTACTCAACAAATAGGTGTGGGTATTTTATTGTTTTTAACAATCAAGCACTGATATGCAAAAAAGAAAGTGTCCTGGCTCAAGATAGTCCACAGGTAAATATGTAGCATTTAACTTAAATGTGCAAGTGAAACAAAGAGGACATGGAATACGATGTTGCAAAACAAATATCAAAAACAACAACAAGCCTCATCTAATCTCAATTAATCTTTATATTGGCTTGTTTGATCACTGAGAGTCAGAAAGCCCAACGCCAGGCATTTTTGTTAGCAAATTCGCTGATGAGGTCTTTGAAGTTAAATTGTCGGCTTAGCTGACTTTCAATTGAAAGTCTACACTGTAAAAACGAAAACTTAAAATTGTTGGTCTCATTATGATTTCTGAGTAAAATTAATATAAAACATTAAGTATTCATGTCAACTGTGCAATGCAATTTAGTCCAACCAACAATGTTGAGTTTTGGGTCAAGAGTTGGGCTCAGTGTAGTATCTTTGTTAGCAAGACACACGGGTTTAAGTCAGACTCTGTCTGAGGCTGGGCCAACTACGGTGCACATGCGCATTTCGACACTTTGGAAAATACGGGGTTTCCTAACGGAATTTTCAGATGGTAAATATTGTGGCGACTCCTACCCCCCGGGGAGTCTGGGTATTCGTGATGCCGGTTGGGAAAAAGGGGTTTATTGCCTTTTGTCAATTTGTTTCTGTTAGGTTAAGTGGGGTTAACGGGTGGCTGTTGGGGGCTGTGTGGGGGCCCTAGTGGGCTGTGGGCCCTTATAATTGTCATAACCTTTCCCCCCCATACGACGGCGCTGCCTGCACCGCAAACATCACTGCGGTGGCCCGATCCTGCAGATTTGCACTTTACAACATCCGCAGAATCCGGCCGTTCCTCACAAGGGAAGCAGCTCAGCTTCTAGTCCAATCACTGGACTACTGCAAATCACTCCTGGCTGGACTTCCTGCCTCTGCGATTAAACCTATGCAGCGCATCCAGAATGCGGCAGCGCACCTCGTGTTCAACCTACCGAAGTTCTGCCCTGTAGTAGCTCACATCAAATTTAAGACGATAGTAGTGGCATGCAAGGCAGTCGATGGAACTGCCCTTGCCTACCTCCAAGCATTGCTAAAGCCACACACCCCAGCTCGATCCCTCCGCTCAACTACCTCAGCTGGACGTCTGGTACCGCCATCACTAAGAGCTAGCAAAGGCCGTTCAGCAAAGTCACAACTTTTCTCGGTTTTGGGACCTCAGTGGTGGAACGAGCTCCCTGCCGTTCTCAGGACCGCAGAGTCGCTCACTATCTTCCAAAAAAGACCCAGGACTCACCTGTTCAGAGTCCACCTCGACTCTGCATAGCCAGCCTCCCCCTTCTGGCCACCATTGTACACTATATTGTATTGCGTTGGGTTGTATTGTATTATAGTACTTAACTGTTTAGGTACTGCAGTAGCTGCTATCTTTGCTGCAACACGAGGAATTGGTTAGCCTAGCGATTGTTGTACTTGCACTTGGTTCTATGAACATCCTTTCTGTACCGACAGCGATATATTGTGGCACTTCTTATGACAAATGTACTTATTGTGAGTCGCTTTGGATAAAAGCGTCTGCTAATTGCCCTAAATGTAATTACCCCTGGTAATAAGAAGGTAAATACAGAGGAACTACAGCTGAAATACTAAGAAAAACCTCCACTATCATCCATCGACTCAACTAAGTACCGTTTAGTTGTGCCTGTTTTAGGTTTGTAATAACTCAGATATAATTGCGTACTTCCTAGGAAAGTAGGCAACCAATTCTTAGAAACACCTCTTCTATTACCCATCAATTCAAGTTACGATTGTAGTTATCCAAGGTTTATGTTGGTAACAGCCCAAGTTTAATTATGTACTATCTAGAAATGAACACCGTATTTTCCAATAAATAATTTTTTCTTATATGGTAATTGTTCATAGCTACACACATTTATAAAGGGTTTATTCGATTTACCTTAGAAATATATGAAATTATTCTTATTTAAATTGAACAATTACATCAGTACTTCCACAACCTCCGCAGTACTCAGTCCAGTCATTTGAAGTCAGGGTTGAACAAATTGCAACAGAAGCAAACTCAACTGATTTTGTTATCCTCAATATGTCGTGAGTAATGAAAAAAAGCCCAGAAGATTCTCAATAGTGGAAAGTTTAGAAAAAGACAACTTTACACTATACATTATTTTTCTCATGTGAATAGAAAAATAAATTAACCTTCAGATATCACCATGAAAATTACTGAGTTGATTACTTGCATCAAGACAAACAAAAAAGGTAACACAAGTTTTTGAAATTGTTTATTAACATGGGCAAACTGGGCATAATCTAATTATGTATGTGCTCATTTGCATAAATACCAAAATGGGGCCCCGGCCCGTGGCGCGGCTGACTGGGGCCCCCGCACCTTACGCCGGCGACCAGGGCCCGATTCCAGCCCCGTGGTCATTTCTGGATCCCACCCCGACTCTCTCTTCCACTCGCCTCCTGTCGCTCTCTACTGTTCCATCTGATTAAAGGCATAAAACAACCCAATTCTTAAAAAAAAAAAAAGAAGTAAATATCATAACGGATCTAAACATTGGGCATAGCCAGATGAAAATGTCTTGTAGAATTTTGTTGACATCTTAGAATACAACAAATGTCACCATAAGGTGCAGAGATTCGGTCATTCATACTATTGTCAACTCTCATTAAGCTGTCAGGTAGGAAAGATTTCCTTTTGTTTCTCCTACATGGATAATTCAACCTACATCAATAAAACAAACCTTGCGATAAACTACAATTTATTGGGTTGATCTGGATGTGTGTTGAGCTCAGGGGCGTAGCCACATGGTGGCCAGGGGGGGCCGTGGCCGGGGGGGCCGTGGCCGAGTCTGAAAAAAATCCTGAACGGAAACGGTCTGAAGAAAGCAAAAATATACGTATTATTAGTTTGATCCAAGTTTGACTTATTATTCTTAATGAAAGTGTTATATTTTGACCTTATGAAAAAATATTGCACTTAAAATAGCCCCCCCCCCCCCCCCCCCCCCCGTTGAAAATCAACTGCCACCCCAAATATGAGACTGGCCCGAGCTGGCCACCACAGTAATAATGTCCTGGCTACGCCTCTGGTTGAACTGTCGTACGACTATTATTGGTGAAAAATGTCCAGTTTAGGATTGATGAATATTTTCACAACACAGTTCTGTTAGCTAGCTAAGCTAGCAGCAGCAAACTTGATTTGAATTACTTACATTGCAGAGCAATGCCTAAGATAAACCATGTATCCATATCTTACTGAATGATAGTATTTTCCTGTAAAAAGTGTGATAAATGGAATATTGCCGCATATATCGTCACAAGGGGCCAAGTTACCTCCCCTTTCTCTGCCTTGCCCGCCCAGAGAATTTGGCTACGACCGTGCGAGCGCCACATGTGGGTGTGTGAATACACACACTGTAACACAAGTGTTGTACACTACTTTGTTATTTGGATAACCGTTATGCTGTTGGTGTTATGGCGCATAACACGTTGGGTTCTCTGACGTCTGGCATTTCCACAGCGAGAATCGTATGTTAGATAGGATAAAGATAGATATAGATAGATGTTTTCAATCTAAATCTACCACAGCAATTTGGAACATCAGACAAGAGTAAAGTAGGAGAGTCAGCCATAGTTGTTACAGTGATGGAGACCAATGACAGCGATGGAGACCAGGTGACAGGTGAGCAGAGATGCAGATGTGGTTGAACCTCTGGAGATGTATGAGAATTTGAAGGATGGATATCAGCTAAAGAGGCCAGTCAGTCTGATGTTCTCGCGAGAATCAAAGGTCGCCTTCAAAAGCAAATTGAGTCCATCAAGAAGACCTCAAGAACCTCAGCTCTCTGGATGCAGTACATGGATATGCAAGACATCCTACGAAAGTACATAAGTGCAGACATACCGGAAACTGGCCATTAGATCTGCAGGCTATCCAGGACATGCTACCCTATCTGGCAGCATCAGGACCAATCTGTACACCAAATCTGCTAGGGTGTATCTTCAGCAGATGCAAGACCTCCAAACTACACACCCCGGAGTCCATCAACAAATCGAGAAAGAGTTCCAGGTGATCATTCGGAGCGACCGCCATTGGGCAGGTCTCTCGCCTGACCTGATCATTGAGCAGGTTCTCATGAGGTGTTTAAAAACCAGTGGTGGGCTCACACGAGGGCGAGGGATGACGGAGCAACAACATCTGTTGTGGCTGCTATCCATGACCGCTTGTGGAGAAGTAAACCAGGCAATGGAAGGACTCACAGGGGTCAACTACAACACTGGAGAGCAGAATAAAGACATGACCAACGCAAGGCAAGCCCGTGACTGGAAGGATACAGATGTAGGTTGCTAGTGAAAGAAGATTGACTTTATTTCTAAAGTATGTTTGATTAAAGTGTTTCAATCGACCCGGTAAGTAAGTAGAAACAACATCAAACAACTCAACAACATTAATCATTTTACAGAGCAGACATAAAAGATACTTACATCAAAGTTGGACGAGGTGTTTCGTGTCTGATGTGCACCTTCAGCCACGGCAATTGCGTCAAGATTGGATGTTCTGGCCCCCCAGCAGCATCCCTGCTCTTCTTGGACTTGCCTTTGTTATGGGCTCAGACAAATCTGTCCCTGGCAAGATTCCATTTATTCTGCACAGTTTTCACAGGCAGTTCCACAGCAAGCGCTATTTCCTCCCAGCTGTTCATACATCGTTGTTTGTCGCGATGTTCCGGCACTGTAGAATCATACAGGTGGATATACCCCCTCACCAACTTGCAGATCCTCTCCTGCAAATTTTGCGCCATTTTTAAATGTCCCGTTCTCTAATCTTCGTTTGGTTTATATTCGCGAATGGTCTGACTTCTGACTCTATTCCTGCCGCCTTGATTTCCGGTGTTATTGCTCCGTTTCCCCCGGAGCACTCCGGATTCGTAAGCTCAGAGGCGACGGACCCATTGACAGACGAAACACCTCCGGGACCTGACGAAATGGTCCGTATCCGTATTTACCGTAGGGTGTAAATGGGCCTTAAAGGGGTATTGGCAGGTGCTGTTAACGGAACGTGCAAAGGAAATCTCTGCCTTCGTAACGCGTGATGATTTTTTACAGTACAAGTCGATGGCTTTTGGACTGTGTAATGCGCCCGCTACCTTCCAAAGGTTGGTGAATACGGTCTTGTCGGGTGTATCCGGGTGCAAAGCATATGTGAAGACAGAGGTCACATTTAGATTTTAATATGCATCGTTTCATGGATGACGACCTCTAGTGGCCATGGAGGTGATATGCATAAATCACATATCAGCGGTGGGGTTTCGCTATGTATGAGGCCAGTTTGATTTGTGATCATACCGGGCGGCACTTCCCTGATTGCGGCACGTGAGGTGAGTGAGCACGGGTGAGGCGATAATGGTCTGTGATTTCCGGTCGGGCCAGGAAGGGTTTGTGCACGGGAGAATGCGAGACCACGCATTGGTAGGTTTTCAACCTAATCCTAATCCCGAATGCTTGTTGCACAGTAAATGTTCAATAAAAACAAGGAAAAGGATTTGAGCTGTCCTGCGTCCTCTGTCTATCCATGCCATTTCAAGTTGGGCAAGCACAAATGACAACAAAACCTAAATAACTTGAAAGTATATTTGGATGATGTGGTGGTTCATTCTGGGGACCATCTTCCATTCAGACATAGCGCCACTCCGACATTGACGTCTAATTGTCGTAGTGGCGGCACTTCCACTGTTTTCAAACGTCCCACCACTCCGATCATTTCTGTTTCCATGGACGGAGTGGCGGTACTTTACTTTTTTACAAACGTCCCGCCATTCCGACATGAGGTCATTAATATAAATTGCATTACTATTATCATTGTACTTTAATTAATTAATATGATTATTTCTTAGTTGCATGCGCTGTAGTATTCTACCCTGATATTCGTCATAGGTGATTGGGACAGTCCAGATTTTAACTTGCGCGTCCCGAGTCCCAGCATAAGCCTGTCGGCGCGCTAAAATGTCCTGGTTTCCACCATCCACTATGAAATGTCCCCTTTTGTCCGCGATTACATATCCAACGTGGTCTTATTATAGCCCGATCATTAACTAAAAAACACATAGAAAGATTAAAGAGCCCATGCCATTAAAATCACATTTTTCCTGTTGTTTGTTAAATAACATAGGTCTGAATAAGTTTGTGAGCTGTGGTAAGTTTGAAATCTATGCAGTGTGTCTGCTGAATGCAATAGGCAATGAAAGGAAAAAGGCAGAAGAAATGAGCCAATCTGGATAAGGTGACACTGTGACGTAGCGTTGTCAAACTATTATTCATGGCCCTGCCCACTTGGTTGGTTCGTAACCACCCACAAGAATTCTGAAGGAGTCGTGATTGAGCTAGTGCTAAATGCTAATACGTGTATGGTAGTTGCTTAGTTCGTAGTAACAGGCTATTTACAGAATTTTGAATGCAATGGCAGAACAGCATCGAAGTACATGAACTGCGACATGCTGCCTGCCGCCGGTTGCCGCGGCGCGAGGCACCACCGCCGCGAAGCACCATCGCCCGGCAGCGGGCAGCCGGGCGGTGGTGCCTTGCGCCGGCAGCAGGCAGCGCGCGGTTCTGTCTACTACAGATTGATGTGGAAGTGGAAGAACCAGAGACGTCGGAGAACCCGACGAAGTCCTTTGTGATTCATTATATCGTCTGGACGTGCACACAGCTTTTGGCCGTGATAATATGTATTATTTGATATAGATATCTATGTATTATATGATATTATTTAGATATAGAGCTCCAGGACTGTAACGCAAGTGTTGTACACTTCCTTGTTATTTGGATAACCGTTCTGCTGTTGGTGTGATGGCGCATAACACGTCGGACTCTCGTCTCTGGTATTTCTACAACGAGACTCGTAGTGGGGGTTATCTCAGCCATGGTTGAGAATGAATTGGGGGAAAGGAACATTGGCTTTGACTCCCTGAAGTAGGCATGAACCACAACATGGAGGAGAAAGGGATTGTTGACCGCGGTCGTCTCCCGCCGGAGCCTCGCTGCCGATGGACCACCGCTTCAGGAGGCGGTGATTAGCGCTGACCGCTGCCGAGGCGGCGGGAAGCAGGGCTCAAGCGGGATACATTCGCGGCCAACAATCCCCTTCTCCTCCATGTCGTGGTTCATGTACTTCAGGGAGTCAAAGCCAAAGTTCCTTTCCCCCAATTCATTCTCAACCATGGCTGAGATAACCCCCACTACGAGTCTCGTTGTAGAAATACCAGAGACGAGAGTCCGACGCGTTGTTTAGATCCTAATAACAACTCCAGCAGCGTTACAGTCCTGGGGCTCTACATCTAAATAATATCATATAATACATAGATATCTATATCAAATAATACATATTATCACGGCCAAAACCTGTGTGCAGACGATATAATGAATCGCAAAGGACTTCGTCGGGTTCTCCGACGTCTCTGGTTCTTCCACTTCCACATCAATCTGAAGAAGACGCGGTCGTTTGATCGTCTGGAGGCTCACACAGCTTTTGGCCGTGATAATATATATTATGATATAGATATCTATGTATAAAATGGGTTTCTAAGAGCCATTGCGATACATCCACCGTAAACAGAGCGCATGGTACATTGGCTACAAGCTGCTCAGGGCCAGGTGATAATATATATTATAGATTATATGATATAGATATGTATAATATGGGTTTATAAGAGCCATTGCGATACATCCACCGTAAACAGAGCGCATGCAGGGCCAGGTGATAATATACATCATATATTATATTATATTATATAGATATCTATGTATAATATGGGTTTCTACGAGCCATTGCGATACATCCACCGCCAACAGAGCGGCGAGCGCATGGTACTGTGGCTACAAGCTGCTCAGGGCCACACCCCCACCCCCCTCCTTGACCTGCCTTGACACGCCCACCGTAACCAGAGCGCATTGTACTGTGGCTACAAGCTGCTCAGGGCCACACCCCCACCCCCCTCCTTGACCTGCCTTGACACGCCCACCGAAACAGCGCGTTTGGGGGAAGCTCAATGTGCGACTGGTTTGGAGTGGCTGTAACTCTGCACCACGGCTGAATTTCGGGGATGTCTTTGAATACTGTGTTTGTAGCCAACTAATACCTATATTAAAGCATCCATAAATAGCATGGCATGGGATCTTTAAAGCATCCAGCATTTGATTTCAACAATGTGAGAGGGCATACACAACAGGGATAATCGCACAGTGGATTGAATAATGGGCGATTTAATCTGCACAGTAAATGCAAAAATAAATGTATAATTTGCCATGTGCTGCCTGGCACTAATGCTTCTGTTGAACTGATCTTTATTCCATCATGAACAATACTTGAACTGACGAGATGAACCGCACCGTTCCCACCTTAAAGGCGTTGCTTGTCAAACGGGCCAATTTTGATGTCACCTGTCCAAAAAAAAAATTCACTCCTACAAATATGTGTAGGCTAATTTGAAGAGCGTTTGTCTCCGTGTTGAGATCATGATTTGGAGCTCTACGAGGTTGACGTAGAGCTCCACACACACACACACACACACACACACACACACACACACACACACACACACACACACACACACACACACACACACACACACACACACACACACAGTCTTCTATATATCATCGTGTTAGGACTCTCTGTAGGGCCATCACTTTTGAGGACTATGCCGTCCAGGCAACATAGAGATATATAAATTATACCATTGGGT
This sequence comes from Gadus morhua, assembly GCF_902167405.1. Lineage (NCBI taxonomy): Eukaryota > Metazoa > Chordata > Actinopteri > Gadiformes > Gadidae > Gadus > Gadus morhua. Next base: position 15,117,952 of record NC_044049.1, on the reverse strand, counting down.
TCAGAAAAAATTCAGTTTAAATGTGAGCTCTTGAAATTAAGTATACACTAAAGAAAAAAAGCTTTTTTGCCAGCTTCTTAGGACCACAATGCCCGACAAACGCCCGCCCACAAGGCGGGACCATTGTTGTGTGATCATATGTAACCCCTATGTTAGGACCTCTAACACCTAGTTAGTACCTACTTCTTTCAACCTGTTTCTGTCCGGTTTGAATACTTAATTACTGATCAAGAATACCAGCAATGTCTAAGGATGCCAGCATGGCCTTGTGGAGATGGTTGGAGAGGATAGTGTCAAGACTGTCATCCATTCTGAATGAGGCTGCACCCAACAGAAGACAATCTAAGCAGCTGCCTATGAGACCAACTGCTTCACTGAATGTGTGGGAAGGAGAGGCAGGCCCTACTGTCCTGTTGCTGTTGAATGTATAATCAACACTGACAACACAACAATGCAAATTTCTCAACTGTCAGAATAAAAGGATAACTGTACACCAACTCGGCACCAATTAAATCTGTAATACTATTCCACATTTACCTCTGTCTTACTCTGATGTATTGTTAATTAACACAAATCTTAAAAGCTTTATCTTTTGAAAGAACTTTATTGGCATTTATTTGCAACAGCCAAACAACATACACAAACCCTATGAAATGTTTGTATGTAACTGGGCACGGCCCGCTCTCATAGTCCTCTGATGAATATGTGCTGCATCTGAGGCTCCGGTTACCTCGGTCAAATGACTATGGGAAATAACATGGTGTTTTTGAATGATCGTAAATAAAAAACTCTGTAGGTGGCAAAGAAGTAAAAGCTGCGTCACGTTTTGAACTACACACTTTTTCCAAAGTAGCATATGATTATTAATGCTACTTTAACGGCACCCGGGCACCGACAATCCAAAAACCCAGTCGAAACTAGATGGAAAAAAGGGGCTAGACGTAAAACTATTCAGAATATGGAGGAGGATATATTTTAGTCCATGTCGTTCTGCAGAACTTATGCTGTTTCCACACAGCTTGTAAATAACTATGCATGTGCATTTTAGATTTTACCATCTTGTAAGAGTTTGTTAGCCTAAGGCACAAATTTCCATAAAAGGGAGCATCCTGCATAATGCTGCTTTAGATAAAAAGGTGAAGGTCATAAAGATGTGTAGGTCATGAATGGACTAATTTGTTTGTTAGTTACTTTATTTTCCTGCAATACTTATTTTAAATGTGGATTGAGGTTGAGGTAGCTAATAATCTGATTCTTTCTTATCTTAAATGGTTGCAGTAAGAGGATCTTATTGTTTGTAAAACTTTGAGGTGTGTATGTGTTTATATCATTGTACGGTACTCATGAATCTATCTTTGATTCTTTACCTTTAACAGTGCCTTAATATAGCCTACAGTATGACACTGACGATAATGAATTTGAAGCTCGTACATGCCCTTCTGTAGCCATCTATTTCATATTGTGCGCACATTAGTGTATTGGGAGTTGGGGGCCTGTGCCCAAGTAAAGCTCTTGGTCTAGCAACGCCCCTGGTTGTTGGTTTTCGCAATCAGGTCATAGATCATCTGAGGGTTATTCATCTGTATCCATTTTCCTCTTTGCTCTTGCACCCTTCTCTCTGCTTGTATAGTGCACCCACACACACACACACACACACACACACACACACACACACACAAACACACACACACACACACACACACACACACACACACACACACACACACACACACACACAAACACATGCTTGCTAGCACAAACACACAAATGCACTCACACACTAATACACGCAAACATGCACTGCTGATTAATTTCAGCCAAATGTATACTTTTGATGAAATCTCCAGTATCAAATGTATTATCTTGAAGATTATCAGATTAGCAAAATCCAATTTGTTTGGTTTGTCTCTTAGACCTCTATATTCCAGCCTGCAATGTAGTGTGAGTAAGACATCAGCAAACAATGTTTCACCACAAAGGTTATTATCCAAAAAATTGACAAGAGATGTATTCTCAATATTGGGTTAGTGATGCTATTGCGCTATGTTATTATTGTATTTATTTAACATGCTTGTTGTGACAGCAGTATCGTATCTCATCTTATGACATTCCCTGTTTCGATCTCTGTGTGTGTAGCAATTTGACATTTTGCAAAAACTTTCATTCTATAACCTTTTACCAATGCTTCTCCATCAATATTTGACGGAAAAAGGAGAAAACACAAATAAATTCATCCTTTACTCCTCCCCAAGAAAGATGGATATCCCAACTGATTGGTGGATTTGTTCGTGTGATCTGCCTGGTGCAAACTCATCTCCCGAGGAGGATTCACAGATACTTCCATCGAGATTACAGCAGCAAACAGCAAACACTGAACGTGTAACAGGTAAGGAAGGAATAAAGCCGTTATGTTCCACAATAAAATCATGTTCAAACTGACGACACCCAGCATGAGGAAATGTCTTTCTGGGCTCTAACGTTAGTATTTATTTTCTATAAAATATACAAAAGATTTTTTTTTTACTTTCATGGTCTGTTGATCAAAACCATGAACTGAGTTGCTTCTCCTGCTATTTTAGAAGTGATCAGAGCGGTCGTAAAAGGGGAAATCTTTGCCATTCTCTGAACATTTCAGTCTGCTCCTAACACCGGCGTTGTTCTCTTTGTGATGTTGAGGTGTCTTTTCCCAGGCACTTTGACGTCACAAACAAGGAAACCGGCGGCTGGATGTGTGAGTATGTGCTGAGCTCCATCTGGACAGCAGTTGATTTTGATGCCTCCCGGATGCCTCCAAGAGGGGGTTTGAGGAAAACGTCATGATTTTTCAACCTGGACCCTATTTTCAGATTATTTTCAATATAGTCTGGTTCTGAGAAAGCTGCAGCTGTTATTTCGAAAAGGGGCTGAAACACAATCATTTGGAGCAATTGCGCCTGACAACGTACTGTAGCAACCCGTCCCCAACCCCTCGGGTTGGACGGCCCAGGGTAGAGGTTGTGGAGGGCGTGTACCGCCCATATCCAGCAGACAGAGCCAGTGGACGTCCATTTCGTCATCCTAATTGGCGAGATAGAAAACACCTGCGGCGGGGAACGAGGAGGAAGAGATACCCTTTAAAAGGCGCTGTCACTTGTCCCTAAACAGAGTTGGAGGTGGGAGAAACCCAAGTACCCCAGTGCCCGTACGGACGAGACGACGGAAGGAGATAACCTAGCCGTTCCCGGCACTCCCCAAGGAGGATGCACCCCGGCCAAGGACCAACCGCCGTGGAGCGGATCGCCGACGGGATCGACTTCCCTCTCCCGGAGTGAATAGAACATTGACCCCTTTTTTCCATGGCTCACGGAGTCATAGGCCCCGTTTACACAAAGGGAAAACGCAGATATTTCCACGCGGTTTGGCCTCTCATTTACACGAAAACGCAGTTTTTATCACAGAAAACGATCATTTCTAAAAACTCCGGCCAAAGTGGAGATTTCTGAAAACGCCAGTTATGTGTTGAGAAACAGGGTTTTAGGTTCTGAAGCATCACATTATGCGCCAGGAAATGCTTAACGTCATATAAGCGCCCTATGTTTACAGTTTGTTTGTTACAGGAAGACGCTCGTGTTATTCGTTGTTGATTCTGAGGATTCTGATTGGCTTTCATGGCTTTATCCTTCTCCCTACACTGCCGCCCATAGGTTTGGCATAGTTATAATGGCGCTCGACGGCGTATTTATGCGTTTTGATGTAAACGACAACGTGTGCACAATGTTATATTTGAAAACGGAGGGGGGGTAATATTCGTTTCTATAAATACCCTGCTACGTATAAACGTGGCCATAGTATAATTCTCGTTTTCCCCGCGTTGGATCCTTATCCACGCGTTTTTTGAGCTACTTCGAATAAATTCCCTTCCGGGCTTTGTACCAGCCGTGCCGTGTGGTAATTCCTGTATGACCGAGACATACCTGGGGCTGGGTTGCCACAGTACATTCTTTAAAAGTTCTTGTTTTGACCATTTACAAACTATATTCTGACGTTATAGAAAGAATCTCAAAACATAAAATATAACTTTTTTCTTTACGTCTCGCTTATTCCCAGTTTGTTTGTTAGTGGGTCCAACCAAGCCTCACTCATTGTATTTTTCCAAAACTGGTTCAAATATCTTCTCTGAAAGTTCTATAGCGTCAAAACTCTGTGTTTAAAATGGTGTCCAACTAAAAATATGTAGCACTGAATTGAATGTTAGCTATGTTAAAGGTAAATACACTGTGAGGTCACTGGGGTTTAGAAAATAGGAGTTGCTTTCTAAGTTCTTCTCCAAATTAAATCACCTACCACTACTTAGACTATAACAAGGATTGCCAACACAACAATTGAGTTAATAGGTAGCAAACGCTTAACCTTACAATCCATCCAACGATTAGCGGAACTGCTATTAGACGTTACATTCTCACCTCTTCTGCTGATTAGCGTAGTTTTTTCTTTATCGATCATCCAATCAACTGATTGACCATCACCTGAATGGTTTTAAGCTGAGAGGCTATTAACAAATTGGCTTTCTGGGGATGAGCATAAGCGGCCAAGGTCAAAAAACATTGCAGCAAGAATCAATGTTAAGCAAATGTTGCTCCCAACTGAAATAAATGTAAAATAAATTAGATTAATGAGACCACTACAACATATTTGGGTGCTCTATTGCCCTTTTCAAAGTCTCTACTCTTTACAGCATTTTTTTTAGAGTCTTCCTGAGGCTCGTTGCTCCTGACTCTGCGATTCTGTCTTACTGTTCCTTCACCATCATTCCTGGACACCATTATTGCGATGCAGGTCAGCAGCGCAAACACGACGTCTCCCAAAGGTAGCTTACCCAGAACATTCTTGGTAAGCTAAACATTCAAAGCAATATTGCAGTCTTCCTACTAAGACAAACATAAAAATACCTTGGAGAGGGAAACCAAACCATACACTCCCAGAGAAGAACATTGTTATGAGTTAGTTGAGTCTACTACACAATATAAAAAAATGAATTTACTGCAGAGAGAGAGGGAGAGATAGAGGAGACTCCAAATAGATAAACCCCAGGAACCCAAACTCACAACAAAGAAGATTTATTGGGGCATTGATCATGGCCAGGCACCCTCGCTGGTGAGAATAATAAACAATTGATTGAGGCAACCATGAGGGAGAACACATCTTCCTCACACCACTGGTCCCAACGCTGCGTCGGGGAGTAAATGCTTGCGGAAAGATAATGAGATCTGAGGAAGAGAGAGAGAGGGGGATAAGTTTAGTTTTGTTTTACTTCACTATGTATTAGATAAAAAGAAAAAAAGAAGTTTGTGTTCAAAGTATCTAATGGATATAAAAAATTCTAATATTAAAAATGTTCCCTAAAGAATAACCAGAGGGATCAAAGTTAAATTAAATAGTACTCTGTCATTTGAGGTTTCTTTAAAATCCCTTTAGCAAAGGCTAATGTTTCTATGTAGATGTTTTGCTGTTTATTTTTTTTTTTTTTATTCGTTATAGATCATAGTACATCATCATAGTACTTTTGCTCAAATTGCGGACTACCTGATCAAAACATTGACTTACATAAAACAAGGCGCCAAACATATACTAAAAGATCATAAGCCGATGATTATCACATTTGTCCAAGACACGAATTAACCCCCATGCATGACCTAACGGGCAGTCTGTCGAACCATTTACCAAACTTGCTTTGGTCAAAGAAACTGTTCAGGGAATGGGAGATCTACGAATATTTCATGGGGAGGCACAGGTTATGTAGGACAGGAAGGGCGGTGGGGTTGCTGCAAGTAAGATTTGGAGAGAAGGAGTGTTAGGGAGCCTGATATTTGAGTTCCTGTTTTTTCAGCAACATTTTCTTTTATTTACAATTTGTAGGTCAGTTGAGGGGTATTCCATCAAAGTCACTAACGAAAGTGGTGCTCAGTTGATTAAGCCCGGTTAGAACTAACACGAACATCCAGTTAAGGCTAAAGCCATTCCTTCAACGCAGTTCAGCCGCGCCTTGCTAAGGTTAGTTCAAGCCGGGCTAACGTTATTGTGGAATAAGCGCGCTCAAGAGATATGTAGCCAGCCCATAACCGTGAATGTCGAATCATGGATCAAATGTCCGAAAAGGACCGAGCGGGAACTTTTCCAGCGCTGAACAGAAGCTGCTTGTTGAGGTCTATGAGGAATTCAAGCATATAATAACTCAAAAAGGGAACACCGTAACCATTAATAAAAGCAGGTAGGCAGCCTGGCAATAAAATCGCAGATCTTCTGAATGCAGAAATAGTATTAAAAGTAATATTTAAATGTAATATTGACCGTAGGCTTGAAATCAGGGAGATAGTCTAGATAACGTGTTGGGCATGCACTCAGTTGTCCGGGGTTCAATCTCCACCTAATTATTGATTTAGGAAGGATTACTGGAGGAATCAAACAACTTTTCATACATTTTATATTCCATTTCTTTGAATATTCTGAATTGACTAACCATAGTATTTATCTCAACAGATGTGATCTCGGCTGCCTGCCGAGAAACTCACCTGAATGGAATTTATGTAGCTGACAATTTCCCATGCAGCAGTGCGTTTGTCATTGTGACAAAGGCTTCGCTATCAGTAACATTAATATTATCATTAACTTTACCATCGGTTTTTGCAAGTTAGATTTGGGTTCTATGGATATTGTAAGACATATTTATTATATAAAGAGTCAATTGTTAGGCCTTATTTCTCTGATGTAAAGGAAATAACAAATGCGCTCAGGCGGTGAACTAGGGTCTCCCGTGCTACAAGGCTAATGCTAGACCACTCACCCAACTGCTGATACAGAAATTTTATAGAATACATAGATTTCTTAAAAAATGTGTTGAGAAAATATCCACGATAACTATATATATATATATGTATATATATATATATATATATATATATATATATATATATATATATATATATATATATATAGTTTTATTTGCATCATTTATTCTTAGACCCTTACTGAAAATATACGCTTTTTGTACTTCATATATGTAAATTAAAGGATGGGAATGGAATTCTCTTTTTTGGCCATTTTTGCAAAATTACTTAATCCTTATCATAACCAACTTACAGCCACTGAGTTAGAAGTACTGACATGAAAATTAAACAAGTCAATCATCTGTGGAACGGGCAGGGCTCGAAAAACTCCAGCCAATGATTTCCAGACCCACCGAGTGGCATTGGACAGTAAGTACGTCAATCAAACGGTCGTACTGCACTCCCCCTCCCCCCGCGCGACCCCTTCGTGCACGTACTCAAAGCTCGTGACCCAGAGCAAGCTTCTGTATGTTGTTATCCTGCGATAGCTACTGGAGCTAGCTAACTAGCTAATGGCTCGCTCTCGCGCATCTGTTCATCGTGCATGATTGCGCGTCCATGTACTTGGAATGGGTGGAGTCAGCGTTGAAGGATAGGGGGTAGGACCATTTGAGTTGTGTATTTTCAAAATCTGCTGGCGTTTCGCAAATCTCATACCCACCCTTTAATGACAAAATCATGAGGACTAGGCTTGGCGGAACCTTTTGATGGCACAATTAGCAGTTAGCCTGGTACCGACCTGGGCCCCGTTTCCCGATAACTACTTCTTCGGTCGTACGATCATTCTCACGATGGATCTTGTGATCCCCATGTCACTAAACATCCCCGTCAACGTGACAAATCCCCACCATATCCGGGGCCATGCCGTAATTCCGACGCCTCATTGTTCCGACGTCTCAATGTTCCGAAATATTTCCCATTAGATCGACATGCCACTATTCCGACGGTTCAATGTTCCGAAAACGAAACCCATTGGTCCGAAGTTCCGTTAGTCCGACTTTTCGAAAAGGAGGCGCATTAGGCCGACGGTTCAATATGCCCCTATATAGTATAGGGGCCCAGGATTTGGTGCTACGGCCCTGCACACACACACACACACACACACACACACACACACACACACACACACACACACACACACACACACACACACACAATGAGAGTGAGAGAGAGAGAGGGAGCGAGCGAGGTATAAAACTCTTTTTCCTATTCGGCATATTGAACCGTCGGCCCTAATGCGCCTCCTTTTTGAAAAGTCGGACTAACGGACCTTCTAAACAATGGGTTTCGTTTTCGGAACATTGAACCGTCGGAATAGTGGCATGTCGATCTAATGGGAAATATTTCAGAACATTGAGACGTCGGAACAATGAGGCGTCGGAATTACGGTCAGGCCCCCCATATCCCAGCCTTTTTCCTGCTCCTTTTGCATTTAATTTTTTTTTCATTTCCTTCATTCATTTTAGGCTATGTTTTATGAGTAGCCTATGTCACAGTCTGCACAAATCCCCCCACTTTCTCTCACACATTTTGAGTGCCCTGCCTGCGCAAACATTTTCTGGACTGTCCCGTTTTTTTTTGGCCATTAATCTTTATTAATCACCAAACTAAGAACATAAAGGCGCAATGCGTTTTAATAAAACACATCCAATACACGGAATGTCCGATGGTGACGCCACTGAGGCTATAGTAGGCTAATGATGCTCTTAGCGTCCTACGAGTACCCCTGGAGTACTCGTTAGTTACGAGCGTTTTCACAACGTTCGTTACCAACGATATTTTCGGGAAACGCAGTGAAAACTCTACGATGCCCTTACGACGCACTTCACGATCCACTTAGGCTAACGACGCTTTCGGGAAACAAGGCCCAGGTTAGTTTGGTCGGATAAATTGCCATGGTTACTTAGCGGAGATTCCCATAAAGGACAATTCTGGTGTAAAATGGATTTGGGACATGTTTTGTATGATAACGAGTTGGAACGTTTGTTTTGGAGGACAAAAATGCACATAGACGCATTCTTCAGTTGGCTGACGCTATAAACTTGGAACAATAGGGCCGTGTGTTATGGTAAAAACTAAATCGCTATTTTAAATCACTTAAAAGGCTAAAAGTAGCCTGACACTTCTTTGGTAATATAATAAGGGTCTTAACATATAAAACGAGGCATTGATAACTTTTTAAGTGTACAGATTGTTTATAAAAAGGATATTTTATACAGACAATACCATCAGTAGATCACCCGTTGGCGCCTTCTTGTTTTTAAGACTTGATAGGTAGATTGACGAACACAGAGATTGTTATTATTGCGTAGTTCTTCAAGGAAGCGGTCGAATCCAAAGGAATAGCTTTTAAGAGACTTTATTTAGTATAAAGTATTTTCGGTATGGTAAACTGATACTCTGAAGCAAAGAGAGATTGAAGAAGCAAAGAGAGATTGAAGATATGTCTAAGCATGTGCGAGTGTTCTCCTAGCTGATCAATAGACCTTAACCCTGTCGAAATAGCTGCCGGAAGAATTCTGAAGACATGCTCGATCTGTAGGTTTGTTATGGTCTGAACAGCGCGGCCCGGAAGTAGTGGGAGGAGCCGGTGTGTGGTAACCCTCGGCTTTCTCGCCTGGTCTGTGGTGCTGCCTTCTGTGGCTAAAGTATTTATTGCAGCCTTCAGTAAGGTCTTGCTCCCCTTGTGGCTATGTATAGTATTTACGGCTTATATGTTTGGTCCTACTCCCTAGTGGTTAAGTGAGGGAAATACAGCTTGTGTTCTTAAAATACGTAACATTATCAATGCCTCGTTTTATATGTTAAGATATATATTACGATAGATTTATCAGAAACTACAGCTCCCTGGCTGCCCCTCTCACTACTATTACCCTTACATTGACATCAATTCAGTTTGTCTGGTCACCTGCAGCAGAGAGCCTTCCAATATCTCAAGAAGCAGTTTACCTCTGCCTATATCCTGTCACAGCCTGACCCCAACCGCCAGTTCATCGTGGAAGCGGACATGTCAGATGTGGGTGTTGGAGCCATTCCATCCCAGCGTTCAGCCAAGGATGAGAGGCTATACCCTTGTACTTTTTTCTCCCATCGCCTCACTCCATCGGAGCTCAACTATGCCGTTGGCAATCGAGAATTGCTGGCCGTCAAGTTGGCTCTAGAGGAGTGGCGCCATTGACTAGAAGGGTCTAAAGTTCCATTCCTGGTTTGGAATGGAAGAATCTTAACATCTGAATTCCCGCCAAGCCCGCTGGTGCCTCTTATTTTCCAGATTCAACTTCACCCTGTCTTTCCGTCACAGATCAAAGAATGGCAAACCAGAGGCCGTCTCCCGCATCTTCCTTGATCTTCCCCTGAATATCCTTCCTGGCCACTGTACTGTTGAGGATCTGAGGGAGCGGGTACGTGGACTAGGTTGGACAGATTAGGGGGAGCAAGGGTGTGGATTGCCTTAAATGTTAACAGGAGGACGTTGAATTTGATACGGAACTGAAATGGGAGCCAGTGGAGCTGTTGGAGGACAGGGGTGACGTGGTGGATGGATGGGGTTTGTGTTATAATGCGGGCAGCTGAATTCTGGACAGATGGAGTTTATGGAGGGATTTGTGAGGGAAGCTGAGAAGGAGAGAGTTGCAGTAATCTATACGGGAGGTGACAAGGCTGTGGACAAGGATAGCGGCAATGTGGGGAGTCAGGGATGTGCGGAGGCGATTGATGTTTTGTAGGTGAAAGTAGGCAGACCAGATTATGTTATTTATGTGTGATTGAAAGGATAGTGTACTGTCCAGGATGACACCCAGAGACTCTTAACCTTGAAGGAGGGTGAAACAGTGGAATTATCGATGCTGATTGAAAAGCTGTCTGTTTTTGATAAGGTTGATTTTGTACCAATGAGTAGAACCTCGGTTTTACTGCTATTTAATTTGAGGAAGTTGAGAGTGAACCAGTTTTTTATTTCAGAAATGCAATTAGTGAGGGAGGTGGGCGGAAGAGTGGACGAGGGTTTAGTTGTGAGGTAGAGCTGGGTGTCGTCAGCATAACAGTGGAAGTGACTGTTACATTTACGGAAGATAATGCCGAGGGGAAGGAGGTAGATGAGGAAGAGGAGGGGTCCCAGGACAGAGCCCTGGGGCACACCTGAAGTGTCGGAGGAGGGGACGGAATTAAAGGACTTCAGTTGAATAAACGGAGCACGGCCAGATAGGTATAATTTCAACCAGTCTAACGGAGTGTGGGTGATGGCAATGGAAGCTAGCCTGTTGAGGAGGGTGGTGTGACAGAGTGTCTCAAAGGCTGAACTCAGGTCGAGGAGGATGAGGATGGCGAGTCCAGAACCAGCTGCCATTAGGAGGTCGTCGGTTATTATCAAGTCCGGCGGGAACCGGACTTGAACTGATCGTATAGGTTAATGTTGGATAGATGAGAATGGAGTTGGGAAGCAATTTTTTTTCAAGGATTTTAGAAATGAAAGATAGATTGGAAATTGGACGGGAGGGTTGGAGGGGTTGGCATCAGGTTTTTATTGTGTAATAGCCGCGGTTTTGAAGGTTGTAGGTGTTACGTACTTTAAGCACATAAGCTGCCCCCACATAGCCACTAGGAAGCAGGATCAAACACACAAGCTGCATTACCCTAGCATAGCCACTAGGAAGCAGGATCGAACACATAAGCTTTAATAACTACTCCAGCCACAGATGGCAGCACCTTTAGACAGGTGAGGAGAGCGGAGCCAATACGTCACACAGGCCACAACTACTTCACATAGGCCACGCCCACTTGATACTAACCAGCGCGGGGTTCAGATTAGTGTTTGGAAGTTCGACTCTTTACTGACTCAGATATTTAACTCTCGGTCAGTATATTGAACAAATCTTTTTTGAGTCATTTCGTTCATTTTTACAGCAGGTGGCGCTGTAGCCCTCTTGTGGGCGTTGTAAAAAAGGCACTTAACACTGAAGGCAACATGGTTTGCTTCAGCTGAGCTGCTGAATACACACAATGTCACAAACAATTCAAACCATGGGAAAAACTTAGGAAAGCAAATACACACTACAATAAAGTGACTTGTGTCCTGTATCCTGCCATTGTTGTTTAAAAGCGCGACAGTGGCTAGGTAGCTGTCACGTGACAAATGAACGATCTGGATCATGAACGAACGAGAATGAACCGTTCAATCTGTGCTGCCTGTGACGTGACTAATGAACGATCCGGATGAACGAGAACGAGATTGAACCGTTCAGCATGAGCTGCCTGTCACATGACAGCTGGTAGAGGACAAGTGAATGTAAAACTCGCTCATTTTGACAATTAGTAAGACAATAAGACAAAAAGTATCAATTAATACGTTCCTTAAAATGTTACATGGTGCATTTATTGTGTCTTATTATTATAATTATTATTATGACATTTGTTATTATTATTATTATTGTTACATTTTATTATTTAAAAATCAATATGTTGATATAATTTTCAAAAATATTTATTTATAAACACACTTATAAACACACTTTACATTATATACCAAACAGTATACACATCTAAGGGACATAAATAAAGTTAAATAAAACCAATCCAAACCAACAACAACAATATTGCACAATTAAGTAAAAGTAACACAAGTTTATTAAGCAGTTTAGGGCCTGCTCTAAGGCAAGTTGGCATTGAGAAACACGAGCTTGCGGACCTTGGAGGGGCTGATCCTGTTCCTTCTGTCAGTGATGATCTGCCCAGTCTTTGAGAAAATTCTCTCAGAGGGCACAGATGTGGCCACAATGCACAGTCTTGTCTTCATCACTTCACACAGATTTTAAATACTGGAGAGCACATCCTCCACCATGCCAGAGGGTCTGATGTGCGGGGTAGGAGTGGCTCTGCAAGGTAGGCCCGCATCTCCATCATGGCAGCAGTTGAGATGCTCGATGTGGCAGAATCGGATGAAGTGGAAGCCCTAGGGTTTGCTACCCTCTCATCGAAGTCTTCCCAAAACATGGCCCCTGCGCTGGCAGCCGCAGCAGGATCTTGACCCTCCTCCTCCTCCTCCTCCTCCTCCTCCTCCTCCTCCTCCTCACTGTGACCAGGGTGATGGTGTGCTGCAGTAGCTGTAATCCTCTTTACAGCATCATCTGCTGCCTTGTTGTTCACAAAGGCTTGCTTTTTGAACCTTGGGTCCAAACAAGTAGCATCAGCAAGCTTCTCAATTTGCTCCACCTTGCTGAACCTCTTCTGCATCTCTGCCATCGGACTGTCCACCAGTTTTTGAACTGGTTCATGGAAGGATGGAATCCTTTGATGGCGGGCAACAATCCTCTGAAGACCTCTTGCCATCAGGATCACTTTGGAGGCAGTCACAAACCTACAGACTGAGTTAAATTATTCAAATATAAAAGCAGTTATAACAGTGTAGTATTACAAAGTCAATGTCATGCTTCTTTGTTAACAGTAAGGATGCAGTTAAAAATCCATCACTAACTATAATTTTTGCTTAAAATATGAAGTTTTTCCTTATTATGTGCATGTACATTGAGAGCAAAGTTAGATAGGAGTCAAATTAATTTTATGTGTACACTGATTTATCCAATAAATTTCAACGGTGACCTCCTCAAAAGGCTTGATAATGTCCACTGTTTCTCGGGCAATTCCCCATTCCTCTGTGGACAGTGTGGATAGCGGTGCATTGATAAGTGCCAGGGTGGAGATGACTGGATCTTTCACTTCAATTAACCTTTTCAGCATGTAGAATGTTGAATTCCACCTTGTAGCCACATCCTGCTTCAAACGCAGTTGCTCCTGGCCCATCTGTTGCTATGTGGCCTTCAGCTTGTCTGAAGCAACTGTGCTTCTGTGGAAATATTCAACCATAGCTTTTATTTTTTGAATTGTGCCCTGAACCTCCCTAAGTGCAGCTCTAAGAATGAGGTTCAACACATGTGCAAAGCATGGTATGTGGTCCGAGTGCAGGTGGTCTCTCAGGGCTGCCACAATGTTGCTGGCATTGTTTGTGACACAAGCTAAAACTTTGTCACTGACACCCCATTCGGTTGAAACTCTCTTCAGCTCACTTGCCAGGTGAGCTAAAGTGTGTCTGTCTGTCAAGGCAAAACACTCAAGGAGATGGGAAGGCATGGCACAATCCTGAATATAGTGGCAGGTCACAGACATGTAACTTGTGGTCGTCACAGATGTCCAACAGTCTGTTGTGAGACATACAGCAGGAGCACTATTGATTTTTTCAATAACTCAGCTGTTAGCTTTCCATGCATCTTAGGCAGTAGAGCTTGAGACAGTGTTTTCCTGCTAGGCAGAGTGTATGAAGGGTCCAGGGTCTTTGATAAATCTTTGAAGCCTTTTTCCTCAACGATGGAGAATGATTGATAGTCACAAGCTATCATTTTTATCAGTGCTTCATCCAGTTTGGTCTGCCTGAGCGGATCCATTGGCCTTGTTACATAAGTGCCCATCAGTGATTGTTGAGGCCTCCGTGGCCCAACTGCTGCTTGGGTGGTGGTGGTGGTGGTGGTGGTGGGTGCTGCTGGTGTACTGGATGTTGCAGAAGCTGTAGCCAGTGTTGCAGCAGCAGCGATTGGAGGTCCAGATGAAGTGCTGCTGGTGGAGATATTTGAAGCTGCTGCAGTGGCTCCATCGTCACTCTCCACCCTCATTTGTGCTAACTGCACAGTTAGATGTGCTGCTTTCAGGTGCCTTCTCAAATTTGAAGTGCTTCCTCCTTGCACTAATAAAAGTATTGCAAGGAGGAAGTATTGCACTTGGCTTTGGTGGCTGAAATTTCACCAAAGTGGTTCCAAAAGTCACTTATTTTCCTTCCACTCATTTTCCTGACCTGCTCAGACCTCTGTTGTTTGTGTTCTGATTTAACCTGGCACCTAATGTAAATGTATGGGGATGGGTGGGGGATGGGTCACTGCCCCCGCATGGAGCCTTGGATGACAGGGGCACTCAATTTGTGGGACAGGATCTCGTCACTGCTAGTAGCCCAGTCTGTGCGACATTAAAATGTGACGAGGTGAAAAGCTGTCTCATGAGAGTCAAACAATTGACACTTTTCACTACCTTTCATGCCAAACGTCAATTAGCTCAGGCAGTGGAAAACAAATGTATAAAAAATAACGTCAACTCGCGACGTAAATCAGCCGTGTGAACAACGACACCGGCATATGCCATGACTGTAACCAAGTGAACCCCCTCTTGCGCTGTTAAAGTGTGAACGCTGACAGTGTGTGACAGAGTGGTCTTTAAACCGAGATGCAAACCTGGTCTGTGTGAGCTGCACTTAATCAGAGGCTCTGAAGTTAACATTTAGGGAGGAATTGTGGTGCGTTTTCACCTCCTTTCCTCATCCGATCCTATGCACAGATTAGTTAATGCACAGATTAGTATAGGGCAGGTAAAAAAATAATTCTCATTAAATGTTTGCTTTTTCTCCTGACATGTCAGAGAACACAGATGTGCAGAAAGTAAAGAAAAATATGAGCAAAAACGAAATTAAAAAGATTTCAAGAACTGAAGGCCACTGATTAATTATGATTTCATGAATGAATAATGTATCATGATATTTATTATTCTATGGTAGAGTATAACACAAAATCAACACGTTGATATCATTTTCGAAAGTATTTTTTTACAAACACACTTTACATTGTATAAACAATAACACTATACACATCTACAAGAACCAAAGACCACTAATTAATTATGATTTCATGAATAAATAATGTATGTCGGGTTTCACGTGACAAATGAATGAACGTCACAAATCAGACATCATTCATTGCCTTGTTCGTTTCTCAGTCTGCAGCCCCGTAGCTGACCCACAGCTGTCACGTGACAAATGAACGAGAGACCGATCCGTATGAACGAAAACCAGAAAAGAGAGATGGTTTATCACCGTCACGTCCCCTCTCGCAGCTTCCTCTGAGTTGCTCAAAAATAAGTAGGCCGTTGAGGTAGAAGAGAACCCTCTTTCCCTGACACCTGAGCGGTCCCAACGCCGTCTCCACACACTTTAAGAAGGTGCAAGGGCCCAGGGAGTAGCCGAATGGCAGGCAGTGGTACTCGTACTCCACCCCCATAAAGGCAAAGCGGAGAATCTTCCTGTGTGCCTGCCGAACAGGGACGTGGAGGTAAGCATCCAGGTGATCCAGGGATATGAACCAGTGGCCGTTCTCTCACATCATCGGAGCAGCGCTCTGTGAGCATTCTGAATTTCCTTGCGGCAACAAATCTGTTGAACACGCAAAGATCCAGAATCGGGCTCTTCTCCCCTGACCTCTTGGAAACCAGGAAGTAGCGGGAGTAAAACCCTAGATGTGACTCGTGGGTGGGAACGGTAGTGATGGCCCCCTTCTCCAAGAGATGGGCCACCTCTGCTGCCAGAGCCGTGCTTGCCACTGGGCCCCGTAACCTGGTCTCCACCAAACCCATAAAGGGTTTGCGATGCGCTTGAACTGTATGGGATGGCCCCATCTCAACGTGTTGTCCAACCACGATGGAAGAACGCACCAGTCTTGCCAACACGCATAGCGGTCGGAGAGGGCAAGCTGACAGCTGAGGAACGCTGTCCAGGAATAATCTGTATTCCTCTGCCCCTACTGTCCCACACTGTGTGTGAACCAAGGGGGGTGTCCCATGAAAGGGAGGGGGCTCAGCGAGTGTGGTAGACGTTACAGAGTCAGTCGCTGTACAAACAGCGAGCCGTCTAGACGCCACGCTCGTGTCCGCTGAACAGGCAGCGAGCCGTCTAGCCGCTGCACTTGTGCCCAATGTACAAGCAACGAGTTGTCTAGTCAACGCTCTAGGATCGCCCCATTGTCCGCTAGCTGTAACCACAGCGCGAGGTAGAGGGGATAATGACGGGTTCCAAGAGACTGGTACATCTAGCCGCAGCAAAGTGTAACGAGTCTCCAGCCCGCTTATGAAACTCAAAGCGACGCTGCTTATTGGAAGCAGGTGAACCAGAGGTTATGTAAACACGTCGTCCGTCCGCCACGCTACAGCCACCAGAGGGGGGGAAAGAGGCAGCCTAGAGAAATGCTCAACAAAGCACAGGACGCAATTGGCCTGAGGAACAGCCCTCCTGGAACCGTCACCTTATCGTGGTGGAGAGGTTTGCGTGTCCCTGTGAACCTGAGAGCTGTGTTGTCTGGAGCCTTGTGCTCCTGGTAGGGTCTCTCATGGCAGAGTGGTCTCAGGTGAGGGGCCAGACTAAGAATGGTTCAAAGAACTCCAATGAATAACGTAAAAAGAGGAGATGTGACCCGGCCCGAAGGAAGCCCGGGGCCCCCGTCTGGAGCCAGGCCCAGACGGAGGGCTCGATGGCGAGCACCTGGTGGCCGGGTTTGCCACGGAGCCCGGTCGGGCACAGCCCGAACAAACTACGTGGCACCCCCCCTCTCTTCATCCCATGGGCCCACCACCTGTGGGAGGACCCGTTGGGGTCGGGTGCGCAGCCACATGGGTGGCAGCGAAGGTCAGGGGTCTCGACGGACCAGACCCGGGCGGCAGAAGCTGGCTCTGGGGACGTGGAACGTCACCTCGCTGTGGGGAAAGGAACCGGAGCTTGTGAGGGAGGTGGAGCGCTATCAGTTAGATCTGGTGGGGCTTACCTCCACGCACAGTCTCAGCTCTGGTACCGTACTCCTGGATAAGGGTTGGACTCTATTCTTCTCCAGAGTTGCCGAGGGCATGAGGCGCCGGGCAGGTGTGGGGATACTCATAAATCCCCGGCTGAGCGCCGCGGTGTTGGAGTTTACCCCGGTAGACGAGAGGGTCGCCTCCCTGCGCCTAAGGGTTGTAGGGGGGAAAACTCTGACTGTTGTTTGTGCGTATGCACCAAACAGCAGCTCAGAGTACTCGGCCTTCTTGGAGACCCTGAATGGAGTCCTGTATGGGACTCCAGTAGGGGACTCCGTAGTTCTGCTGGGTGACTCCAACGCCCACGTGGGCAACGATGGAGACACCTGGAGAGGCGTGGTGGGGAGGAACGGCCTCCCTGATCTAAACCCGAGCGGTCGTTTGTTATTGGACTTCTGTGCTAGTCATGGATTATCCATAACAAACACCATGTTCGAACATAAGGGTGCTCATAAGTGTACCTGGTACCAGAGTACCCTAGGCCGAAGATCGATGATCGATTTCGTGATCGTGTCATCTGATCTGAGGCCGCATGTTTTGGACACTCGGGTAAAGAGAGGGGCGGAACTGTCAACCGACCACCATCTGGTTGTGAGTTGGATCAGGGAATGGGGGAAATTTCCGGATAGACCTGGTAAGCCCAAACGAGTAGTGCGGGTGAACTGGGAACGTCTGGAGGAGGCCCCCGTCCTAGGTATCTTCAACTCACACCTCCGGCGGAGCTTTTCTGGCATTCCTGTGGAGGTTGGGGGCATTGAGCCAGAGTGGGCGGTGTTCAAAGCCTCCATTGCTGAAGCTGTGGTGGCTAGCTGTGGCCTCAGGGTCTTAGGCTCCTCAAGGGGCGGTAACCCTCGGACACCGTGGGGGACACCGGTGGTCAGGGAAGCCGTCCGACTGAAGAAGGAGGCCTTCCGGGATATGATATCCTGGAGGACTCCTGACTCGGTTGCAAGG
Source organism: Gadus morhua (assembly GCF_902167405.1). NCBI lineage: Eukaryota > Metazoa > Chordata > Actinopteri > Gadiformes > Gadidae > Gadus > Gadus morhua. Next base: position 15,099,488 of record NC_044049.1, on the reverse strand, counting down.
TACCGACAGGCTCGAAGGGCTGCAGCGGCTGCCGTGTCAGAGGCTAAGCAGCGGGTGTGGGAGAAGTTCGGAGAGGCCATGGAGAAGGACTTTCGGTCGGCACCAAAGTGTTTCTGGAAGACTATCCGGCACCTCAGGAGGGGGAAACGGGGAACCATCCAAGCTGTGTACAGTAAGGATGGGACTCTGTTGACCTCAACTGAGGAGGTCTTCGGACGTTGGAAGGAACACTTTGAGGAACTCCTGAATCCGAATAACACGCCCTCTATGTTGGAGGCAGAGCTCGAGGTTGATGGTGTTTCGTCGTCAATTTCCCTGGTGGAGGTCACTGAGGTAGTCAAACATCTCCGCAGTGGCAAAGCCCCAGGGATTGATGGGATCCAGCCAGAAATGCTAAAGGCTCTGGGTGTTGAGGGGCTGTCATGGTTGACACGCCTATTCAACATCGCGTGGGAGTCGGGTACAGTGCCAAAGGAGTGGCAAACCGGGGTGGTGGTTCCCCTGTTCAAAAAGGGGGACCAGAGAGTGTGTGCCAATTACCGGGGTATCACACTTCTCAGCCTCCCTGGTAAAGTCTACTCCAAGGTGCTGGAAAAGGAGGGTTCGACCGATCGTCGAACCTCAGATTGAAGAGGAACAATGCGGTTTTCGCCCCGGACGTGGAACTACGGACCAGCTCTTCACTCTCGCAAGGATCCTGGAGGGGGCCTGGGAGTATGCCCTTCCGGTCTACATGTGTTTTGTGGATCTGGAGAAGGCGTATGACCGGGTCCCCCGGGAGAAACTGTGGGAGGTGCTGCGGGAGTATGGGGTAAGGGGGTCTATCCTCAGGGCCATCCAATCTTTGTACTCCCAAAGCGAGAGCTGTGTTCGTGTTCTCGGCAGCCAGTCAGTTTCGTTCTCAGTGGGTGCTGGTCTCCGCCAGGGCTGCGCCTTGTCACCAATCCTGTTTGTGATATACATGGACAGGATATCGAGGCGTAGTCGTGGTGGGGAGGGGTTGCAGTTCGGTGGTCTGAGGATCTCGTCACTGCTTTTTGCAGATGATGTGGTCCTCATTGGATCATCGGCCTGTGACCTTCAGCACTCACTGGATCGGCTGGCGGCCGAGTGTGAAGCGGCTGGGATGAGGATCAGCACCGCTAAATCTGAGGCCATGACTCTTAGCAGGAAACCGGTGGATTGCTTACTCCGGGTAGGAAATGAGTCCTTAGCCCAAGTGAAGGAGTTCAAGTACCTCGGGGTCTTGTTCGCGAGTGAGGGTACTATGGAGCGTGAGATTGGCCGGAGAATCGGAGCAGCGGGGGCGGTATTGCGTTCGCTTTACCGCACCGTTGTAACGAAAAGAGAGCTGAGCCGCAAGGCAAAGCTCTCGATCTACCGGTCGATCTTCGTTCCTATCCTCACCTATGGTCATGAGGGCTGGGTGATGACCGAAAGGACGAGATCGCGGGTACAAGCGGCCGAGATGAGTTTTCTCAGAAGGGTGGCTGGCGTCTCCCTTAGGGATAGGGTGAGAAGCTCAGCCATCCGTGAGGAACTCGGATTAGAGCCGCTGCTCCTTTACTTAGAAAGGAGTCAGCTGAGGTGATTCGGGCATCTGGTAAGGATGCCCACTGGGCGCCTTCCTTGGGAGGTGTTTCAGGCACGTCCAGTGGGGAGGAGACCTCGGGGAAGACCCAGGACCAGGTGGAGAGATTATATCTCAACACTGGCCTGGGAACGCCTCGGGATCCCCCCGTCAGAGCTGGTCAATGTGGCCCGGGAAAGGGAAGTCTGGGGCCCCCTGCTTGAGCTGCTCCCCCCGCGACCCGGCCCGGATAAGCGGATGACGATGAGGATGATGATGAGGAACAGTGACAGCTGGTGGTGATTTTGGGTGGGTGGGCTAACGAATGCATTACATTTATCAATACTTCACAAGGCTCCAGACGCAATGAGGTCACCTTTATATCTCTGTTCATAACTTTCATACAATGTGAATGATTTTAACACAAGAATAAGGTGTAGAGAAATGCGTGCATTATTTGAAACCAGAGATGGGAGTAAGTCCCATACATGCAAGTGTGACGACCCTGGTGAGTCTTTGACTCCACCCTTTGCTTTGACTCCACCCTTTGCTTTGACTCCACCCTGGCTGTTTGGTTTGCCTGTTTTCCCTCTCTCTTAATAGGTGATGCAGTTCAGGTGTGCCGGGTTTGGCAGCAGGTTAAAAGCCTGCAGTCGCGGCAGTCAAGGGCGCTCCCTCCTCCCGGCGTGTTGGTTTACGTTGTCCTTTGTTTGGTTACACATAGACTGACTTTGCTTGACACTTTTGGGTTACTTACATTTAACTGATTTACACCACACTTTATCTTTAATTAATTTCATTCTCTGTAAAATTATCTTACTTTAATAAATTCTTTATTATTGTAAAACGGCGTGGTCTCCCCCATTTCATGTTCATGCTAGAGCCAGCATGTGACATATGGGGGCTCGTCCGGGATAAATTTTCCAAAATTTGGTAAGGCAACTGAATTGTAAGTATGCTTTGTTTTGACTTGGCTGTAGGGTTGAATTGGCTTTTGGATTGTACTGACGGGAATAAATTGCCTGTGCAGTCAAATTATCAGAAAAGGGGGAGACACACGCTAACTTGTATTTGGTAAATGATAATTTAGTGTTTTGGTGTTCATTGAGATTTCGTTGTTAATTTGGTTTGATAGTGGTTTGCTTTGGTTGATTTGCCGAGGAGGAGGAGTGCCATTTGGGAGGCTACCTGCGGGTTCTGACGGTTGCGTTGCAGGTAGGCGAATTGGGTGCAGGTGTAGTGGTAACTGTGGGGGGGTGGTAGATTAGAGTCTACCGGAGCACACGTGAACCCTCGCTAGGAATAGAGCGCGTACCGCTGTTTGTTGTTTTGTTTTTTATTTTTGTGTTTGTTATTTTTGGTGTGTCGAACGCGCTGGGGTTGCTTGCAACTCAATTGCATGAGGGCACACTGAAGACCAGCTAGGAAAGAGCTAGGGCCGTGGTCTGAAGTTAGATGCGGGGCTGCTCTAGTCTGGGGGCAAATGGTTTGCTACACCTGTATTTAATTTGCCGGCTGCGCTATACACTGTCGAGTAATAGCCTAGTCTATCGTATTACCAATTTTAGAGACCAATAAAAGAATTGTCACAATATCCATCCGAGCGCTTGCTAGTCAACAACATTCATAGTATAAAATGGATTTGGATAAATTTTATGCGTCTCCATCTGAGTCACTGTTTGATAAGTTCACAAAGGAACAGTTAAGGAAAGTGGCTGAACATTATCAATTGACTGATCTGCCGAGAGATCTTAAAAAAGAGGTCCTAAAAAATCGGGTTAGATCTGTGTTAGTAGAGAGGTCCATTATGGAGGTGATTCCAAGTGGGACTAATCCAAATGGCTCAGATGAAGTGTTCATTTCTGATAAAAATGCGGTTAGTTTTGAGCAACAGATGCAGCTTTTAAAATTACAGATGGAGCAAAAGCGGTTTGAGGCAGCAGAACGTGAACATCAACGTGAGAAAGATCGCGAAATGGAACTAAAACGTCTTGAAAGTGTTTTAGAACAGAAGCGTTTAGATATAGAGCTAGAAATGGAAAAAATGAAACGACAGGAAAGACAGGAAGAAAGGGAAAGTGAGCTGCAGAGAGAAAGGTTAAGATTGGTGGCAGAGGGAAAGATGCGGGATACTGTTAATGAGGATTCTGGTTCTGGCATAGGGGGAAACATCTCAAGTATGTTAAAGTTTTTACCCAAATTTAATGACCGAGACCCTGACATTTTTTTCTCTCTATTTGAGGGAATTGCGGAAGAGCGAGATTGGAGTGATTTGGAGCGCACCTTGCTTCTCCAAACAGTTCTTTCGGGGCGCGCTCAGGACGCCTACGTTGCGTTATCAGTGACCGAGCGAAAATCATACCAGTCTGTCAAAAACGCTGTGTTGAGGGTTTATGAACAGGTGCCAGAGTTTTACAGGCAGCGATTTAGAAACTGGAGGAAGGCTGACAGACAAACATACTCTGAGGTTGCCAGAGATCTGGTTAGTTATTTTGTTCGCTGGTGTTCAGCTGTTAATGTAGAAACATTTGAACAATTAGGTGATTTGGTAGTCTTGGAGCAGTTCAAGAACATTGTCCCAGAACATCTTGCTACGTTTATCAATGAGCACAAGGTTAAAACGGCCGCAGAGGCTGCCATTCTCTCGGACGAATATGCGTTGACTCATAAGGGTAGAAGTAAGGACTTTGTCCAGAATAGGCATGTTAATCACACTCGAGATGACCGTCGGACAAATGGGTACAATAGTGGGCCTGCGGCTAAACAAGATTTCTCAAATCGAAATAAAACTGACCCTGAGAAGTGTAGTTATTGCCTTGAACGTGGTCACTGGAAGATAAATTGTCCTTCGCTTCTGAGTAAAAATAGAAATAAGTCCAACTTCAGCAGACCGAACTCCGCGAAGGGGCAGGGCTGCGCAGCACCTGTCCACCAGTTTAACCGGAAGATTTCTCAGGTGAACGGAGACCAACCAGAGGGCACGGCTTCTGAAGGAGGTAAAGGCTGTGAGGTGCCTGACCATCCCGTAGAAGGCCCGTGTTTGTCGGAGTCTGCTGTGGGGGACGTGGGTGAAGGCTATGACCCATTTATTACGGATGGTTTTATTTCATTTGTGGGTAGCTTTGATAAAAAGCCAGTAAAGATTCTGCGAGATACGGGTGCTACCGAAACGTTTGTGTTGGAGTCCGTTTTGCCATTCTCGGCTCAGACAAGCACTGGGACTGTTGTCCTAATTAGAGGAATGGGAATGCATACCATGTCTGTTCCCCTCCACAAGATCGAACTTAGTTCTGAGCTTGTGCAGGGTGAAGTAATTGTAGGCGTGCGTCCTGCGTTGCCTGTACCAGGAGTGCATGTCATTTTGGGGAACGTATTGGCAAGGGATCGTGTCTGGCCGAGTGGGCCAGCATTACCGGTAGTGACAGCCGATCCGACCAGGTTTGTGGAACAAGACGAGTGCGCTGCAGAATTTCCTGAAGTGTTCACTGCTTGCGCGGTGACACGGGCAAACAGTCGTGCACAGGCCGTGGAGGGTTCGAGTGGAAAAAAACATGTATGTCCACAAATACCAAATTTGCCATCAGCTTTAGATCGTGATGAGTTTATTCGGGCTCAGGAAGAGGATGATGGGTTAATGGAATTACGGGATGGGGCTTTGACAGGGGAAAAGCTGAAAAGCGCAGACAGCGGATATTTTAAGCATGAAGGGTTGCTTGTGCGTAAGTTCGTGTTTTTTAAGGATGATCTAATTGAAACTTTATTGCAAATTGTTGTGCCAATGAAGTACAGGGAACAAGTGTTGCAGACAGCACACGGGGAGGGGGCTGGACATTTCGGGGTGAGTAAGACGTATGATCGGCTACTACAGCATTTCTATTGGCCTCGATTGAAGCGTGACGTGGCAGCGTTTGTCAAAACATGTCATACTTGTCAAATCGTTGGTAAGCCGAATCAGTCCATCAAGCCAGCGCCCCTACATCCAATTCCAGCAGTGGGTCAGCCATTCGAACGTCTATTGATAGATTGTGTGGGTCCACTGCCTCCATCGAAGTCTGGTTCAATGCATTTGTTGGCCGTAATGTGCCAAACTACGAGATATCCGGCGGCCTTTCCGATGAGGAGTATTAATACGAAGTCCATTGTTAAAGCTCTTTCTCAGTTTATTTCAGTATTTGGTATTCCCCAAGTAATCCAATCGGATCGTGGCAGCAATTTCACCTCGAAAATTTTTGCGGAGGTTTTGACACAGCTTCGAGTGAAGCATAAAACGAGTAGCGCATACCATCCTCAAAGCCAAGGTGCTCTCGAGCGATTTCACTCGACCTTAAAGTCTTTGCTGCGTGCATATTGTTCAGAGCTACAGCGAGATTGGGAAGAAGGCCTCCCGTGGTTGCTGTTAGCAGCACGGGAAGTGTCACAGGACAGTTTGGGTTTTAGCCCAAATGAGTTGGTCTTTGCACACAAGGTTCGCGGTCCATTGTCCGTGTTAAAGGATGGCTTGCAGGAGTCAGATCCGCCGGTTAATCTTATTGATTACGTGCATGGGTTCCGCCGCAGGTTATTCTTGGCCGGGCGGTGCGCAAAGAAGAACATGGCAAATGCTCAGTCTCGCATGAAGGACATTTTTGATCGACGAGCAGAGAGTAGACTGTTTTGTCCGGGGGATCAGGTATTGGCGTTGTTGCCAATCCCGGGCTCACCGTTTCGTGCAAAATTTTCTGGCCCGTATGATATTGTTCGCCAAGTCACGGAACAAGACTATGTAATAGCAACACCAAATCGTAGGAAGTCTTCTCAGCTTTGTCACGTCAATTTGTTAAAACCATATTATTCTCCATCATCCAGGAGTGACATGACTGGGGATAACGTGGGGTCTGCTGCGCTGGCAGTCGGGGGTGCAGTGTCGTCTTCTCCTATGGTGGCAGCTGATGGGGAAGATGAAGGTGCCCCTGATGACTGTGTGTTATTGCCACGTCTAAAAAATTCAGAAATGCTAGACAATCTTGATGGCCTGTTGGGTCATATGTCTGAGAAGCAGAGGAATGAGCTAAAATCATTGATTTTATCTTTTTCGTCTTTATTTTCTGATGTTCCAACATGCACCAATGTGATGGAGCACGACATAGACATCGGGGATGCTGCGCCAATTAGGCAGCGTTTCTACCGCGTCCCACCAGCCAAACAGAAAGTTCTGGAGACTGAGGTCCAGTATTTGATCGATAATGGGCTGGCAAAACCGTCGTACTCCAGTTGGGCGTCACCGTGCTTGCTGGTAGCAAAACCCGACAACACCTTTAGATTCTGCACTGATTACCGCAAGGTCAATACGGTAACTAAGCCTGACTCTTTTCCACTTCCTCGGTTAGAGGACTGTATAGACCGTGTGGGGGCTGCGAAGTACGTTACAAAATTAGATCTTCTTAAAGGGTATTATCAGATCCCGCTAACAGCGCGCGCACAGGAGGTATCTGCTTTTGTCACTCCGTCTGGCTTATACACATACAATGTGATGAGTTTTGGTTTGCGAAATGCGCCCTCTAGCTTCCAGCGTCTTATGAATTATGTAACGTCTGGGCTGGAGGGGTGTGCAGTTTATCTGGACGATGTTGTGACAGTGGGTGATACCTGGGCCTTACATTTGTCACGATTGGCGGCGTTGTTTGAGAGGCTCCAGGCAGCTAACCTAACGGTCAATTTAGCTAAATGTGAATTTGCGAAGGCTACAGTGACCTATCTGGGGAAGGTGGTAGGACAAGGAGAGGTACGGCCAGTGCGGGCCAAGGTAATGGCAATAGACAATTTTCCACCGCCTGTAACAAAAAAGGAGTTGATGCGCTTCTTAGGCATGGTGGGATATTATCGAAGTTTCTGTTTTAATTTTTCAACAGTGGTTGCACCCCTCACAAATTTGTTAAAAGGGAAAGCTCAGTTTGTCTGGACTGATGAGTGTCAAGGGGCTTTTGAGAATGTAAAATTGTTGCTTAGCACTGCACCGGTCCTGGCGGCACCCCGGCTTGACCGTCCGTTTAAAATCCAGGTGGATGCCAGCCAGGTCGGGGCTGGCGCAGTGCTTTTACAAACAGATGATCAGGAAGTCGATCGTCCAGTGTCTTATTTTTCAAAAAAGTTCAATCAACATCAGTTGAATTACTCAACGATTGAAAAAGAGGCGCTGGCCCTTGTGTGGGCTCTGCAGCACTTCAATGTGTATGTAGGTGGAGGGGTTGTTCCTGTGGTTGTCTTTTCGGATCACAATCCATTGACTTTTCTGCACCAATTACAGAATCCAAATCAGCGCCTGATGCGTTGGGCGTTGTTTTTACAACCCTACGATCTACAAATTCGCCACATTAAAGGCGTGGACAATGTAATGGCGGATGCGTTGTCTCGCGCCCCGGATGGGGTGCAATAGGTGATTGTGTGCATACCTTCACTAATTTCTCTCCTCTCTTGTCTCTATGCCCCTGTCCCTCTTAGATTACTTTTTCAGGGCCCGGAATTGCTGTGGGTAAGGAGGTTGGGTGACTGGTGAGCGTGAGGAGTGGTGAGTGTGTGTTTAGGGGGGGTTTCTGGTTGACCCGGTAGGAGTGTTGATGTAACTGGTGTTGGTTGAGGGGATTGGTAGGGCTTATGTGTTTTGGGGTTGGTTATTTTTGATACCATAAGTGCAGAATCCCACTTGGGTGGGCTTCTGTCTTAAGGGGGGGGATGTGACGACCCTGGTGAGTCTTTGACTCCACCCTTTGCTTTGACTCCACCCTTTGCTTTGACTCCACCCTGGCTGTTTGGTTTGCCTGTTTTCCCTCTCTCTTAATAGGTGATGCAGTTCAGGTGTGCCGGGTTTGGCAGCAGGTTAAAAGCCTGCAGTCGCGGCAGTCAAGGGCGCTCCCTCCTCCCGGCGTGTTGGTTTACGTTGTCCTTTGTTTGGTTACACATAGACTGACTTTGCTTGACACTTTTGGGTTACTTACATTTAACTGATTTACACCACACTTTATCTTTAATTAATTTCATTCTCTGTAAAATTATCTTACTTTAATAAATTCTTTATTATTGTAAAACGGCGTGGTCTCCCCCATTTCATGTTCATGCTAGAGCCAGCATGTGACACAAGTCTCAAGTCAGTCGCAAGTCTTAGCCCTCAAGTCTCAAGTAAGTCCAAGTCGTCAGTAAGGAGGATCAAGCAAGTCAAGTCCAAGCACAGCTTTAGTCAAGCAAGTCAAGTCAGGTCTCATCATCAAGTCAAGTCAAGTCAAGTCATTATCAAATTCGTTTTTTTTTCAAATGTCTGTATTTCATCAAACCTCTTTTTCAGAGTCATTTTTTTTAAATGTAAGAAGATAAGTTACATAATGAATCAGCACCCCTGATATGTGAAGTCATGATTTAGTGCCTCCTTAAATGTGCTCCCTCGTCCTCTGCCTTTCTCTCTACACGTGTCTGCATCCATAAGCTTGAACACCGCCTGCTAAGTATCTATCTATGCATGCATGCCTAGCGAAGCAAGAGAGCAAACCAGAGGATGATGTGGGAGCTTGCCATCACTGCCTACAAAGTAGTCATAACATTTGAAAATGAAGTTTTTATTCCGTATAGCCTCATTATATTCTAGGCATGCAGCGTTAGTGTTCAAGCTCAGGGATGCAAATGCAAAAAAAGTTTTGATTCCGTATAACCTCATTAGAGGCGTGCATGCATTGATATTTAGCAACTAGCTAGTCAGTTCTGGTGTTACAGCTAGCTAGCGCTTCGAGAATAGCAGCTACTTTTCACCAGATTTGCAATTTCAGATATATATTTTTTAGCTTAAGTAAAATCATCAATAACAACTAGCCTACTAGTACTCTCACTAATGTCAGCAGCCAAGTAGCAAAATGACAATCAAGGACGTTAATCCATCTAGGTTTGCAACATGTTACTCTCCTTTCTTTATGTGCTGTCCTGAAATGTCGGATGAAATTCGACGTGGTGCTTGGCAAATCCGTAATTTAGATTTTGCATGTCGCTCCTCTTTTATTTTGTGTTGTTGTGTAATCTTTATAGCCAAAATTGATTATTTTCGGGATGTTGGTCGGAGCGCCTTCCATCTCTGCTGATGATCACTCACTAGACTCATGCAGGAATGTCACGTTGCGTGGAAGAGGGCGGGTTGCCAAGTTGCAGGTCAGGAGCACTCGCGCACAATAAAACAATGTTCATCTAATATTTTTTTATTATTACTATTTAAAATATTTAACAAGACTGCAATGACTTGGCAAGTCACATGACTCAAGTCAAGTCAAGTCACAAGTCAGGAAGGGGCAAGTCAAAGTCAAGTCAAGTCTTTCGTTAGTGTTGGTCAAGCAAGGCACAAGTCGCAAAACTGGCGACTCGAGTCCCCCCATCTCTGTTTGAAACACAATTATAAATTAAAAGAAAAATAAGGTGTTTAAAGTGCTTCACTGAGCTGAAATTGAACATTTCGAACTAAACCATTAAGCAAAATAAAACTTTTTTTGTGCTTAAACTATTAAACAATTAAAATGTTGACCGGCCTCCCTTTGCGCAAAATGCGGCTGTAGACGATCACACACTCTTTGGTAGAGACGTCTGTGTCGGCGTCAATCATGAAGGACACGTAAGTGGTGTTTCCGACGTCCGCAGCTGTCTTTTGCTTTAAGGTGTCGCCTATTACCGCAATGAATTGTGCACATGCCATCAAATTTCTATACGTCGGGTTGACGTTTAATCCATTTTACTTCATGAGTATAATTTCGGATTTAAATTTGGTGATGGCAACTCCTCTTTGGCAATGTTGTATGCAACATTCAATTTGATCATTTCCGATTCCTTAGAGAACCTTTTTGTTACTGCCTGTCGCTGAAATGCAGCTGGGAGAGGGGCCACTTTCTCTACACACTTGTCACGTCATGTTGGGTTATTTAGACATGCTTTTTTAATGTTTCGATAAGAAACGTTGTTGACCCACTCACAAATGCACTATTACCGGCCATATTCTGACCGCACTCCTGACAGTAAAAGCAGTGCGTTCCGTACTGCACTGCGTAATAATAAAATGTTACATAGATGATTTAAATAAAAAAAAAAAAAAAAACACATACTACACATACGCCATACTGCACTTGCGCTACTGTGCTGTGATTGGTCGAAGGTCACTCTACTGTAGCTACTGTGCTAGCTGTAAGTCCAAGGTCAGCCTTTGGGCTAAACTAATTTAGCCCAAATGGGAAGCATATGAAGGGGACTTATCAGGGCACCTGTCAATCAAACGTCAATGGAAGCTTACGCTACTGTATTTGGGCTAAATTAAATTAGCCCAAATGGGGGCGTGTCACGACACTGGTCAATCACAATGAAATGGCCGCTTACGTTACTGTGCTTGGGCTGAATGACTTTAGCCCAAATGGGAGAGAAGGGTCTATTGCGTTATTTCTGGAAGAAAGTGGTCCAATCCTTGGTCGCTTTTAACTCACTTTATTTGTAGGCATGTTTCGGTATGGTAACTATGAAGCTTAAGGGAGGGAATTGTATCTAACGCATGTGAGGGACAATATCGTGAGCTTCAAGACCCGGGCTTAAAGGTCCCATGACATGAAATTCTCACTTTATGAGGTTTTCTAACATAAATATGAGTTCCCCTAGCCTGCCTATGGTCCCCCAATGGCTAAAACTTGCGTTTGGTGTAAAACGAGCACTAGCTGTTCTGGGGCCGTATTCACAAAGGATCTTAGGGCTAAAAGTAGGTCCTAACTGGCGTTTAGGAGTAACTCCTAAAAATAATGGGCGTGTCACTCTTAAATTTAATAAGAATTGCTCTTTAATAAGAGCAATTCACAAAGTATTTTAGGCCTAAAAGTAGCACCTAAGTCTAGGAGAGCTTAAAAGTCCTCAAGAGGACTCCTAACTCAGTAAGACCTATTCACAAAGAATCGTAAAATGCCTGCGAGACGAAATGTTAGGGTATTCAACTTGTTGTAGAGTAGTGCGCGATGCATTAACATCTCCGACTAACAGGAATTGTAGCCTGCACGTTCAAGAGAGAGAAAGCAAACAATAAAAATATGTACAATTTAAAAGAAAATAAATGTTATGAACTACCTAAGTGTTGACTGATTTGTGCCAAGGTGTTTACCTAAAATGTGTTTTCAAAGTGATCCCTAAATGTGAATGCTTTGTGAATACGGCCCCTGCTCGCCTTTAAAAAAGGCTCAAGTGCACTGATTTGGAATGTCTGTATTTATGACGTCACCAAGAATCTCAGCTCCTCCCCTTACTCTGCCTGGCCCGCCCAGAGACGTTGGCCCGCCAATGAGACTCAACCGTGTGTGTGTGTGTGTGTGTGTGTGTGTGTGTGTGTGTGAATACACACACTGTAACGCAAGTGTTTCTTGTCGGTTCTTTGACGTGTCTTGTATTTCCACAACGAGACTGTTATCTGAGCCATGGTTGAGAAGGAATTGGGGGAAAGGAACTTTGGCTTTGACTCGCTGAAGTACATGAACTGCGACATGCCGCCGGTTGCCGCGAGGCACCATCGCCCGGCAGCGGGCAGCCGGCAGCAGGCAGCGCCCGGTTCAGTCGACTTCAGGTTGATGTGAAAGTGGAAGAACCAGAGACGTCGCAGAACCCGACAAAGTCGTTTTTGATTCATAATATCGTCTGGAGGCGCACACAGCTTTTGGCCGAGATAATATGTATTCAATGATATCGATTTCTATGTATTATATGATATTATTTAGATATAGAGCTCCAGGACTGTAACGCAAGTGTTGTAGGGGAGCCCGGGGGCAATTGTAACACTTTTTGGTTTTAGTGTCATTACTCAAAAACCTCTTGAACTATTTAGATAATTTGTTAATTTGGTCAATGTGTATCTGTACTCTACTTGTGAACAGTAATAATTTTCTTTTACAGGCAATGTTAGATTCACAATATCTCATCATCTCATCTCATTTTCGTCCGCTTATCCGGGGTCGGGTCGCGGGGGGAGCAGCTCAAGCAGGGGGCCCCAGACTTCCCTTTCCCGGGCCACATTGACCAACTCTGACGGGGGGATCCCGAGGCGTTCCCAGGCCAGTGTTGAGATATAATCTCTCCACCTAGTCCTGGGTCTTCACCGAGGTCTCCTCCCCACTGGACGTGCCTGAAACACCTCCCAAGGAAGGCGCCCAGTGGGCATCCTTACCAGATGCCCGAACCACCTCAGCTGACTCCTTTCTAATTAAAGGAGCAGCGGCTCTAATCCGAGTTCCTCACGGATGGCTGAGCTTCTCACCCTATCCCTAAGGGAGACGCCAGCCACCCTTCTGAGAAAACTCATCTCGGCCGCTTGTACCCGCGATCTCGTCCTTTCGGTCATCACACAGCCCTCATGACCATAGGTGAGGATAGGAACGAAGATCGACCGGTAGATCGAGAGCTTTGCCTTGCGGCTCAGCTCTCTTTTCGTTACAACAGTGCGGTAAAGCGAACGCAATACCGCCCCCGCTGCTCCGATTCTCCGGCCAATCTCACGCTCCATAGTACCCTCACTCGCGAACAAGACCCCGAGGTACTTGAACTCCTTCACTTGGGCTAAGGACTCATTTCCTACCCGGAGTAAGCAATCCATCGGTTTCCATGCAATTCACAAAGTATTTTAGGCCATAAAGTAGCACCTAAGTCTAGGAGAGCTTAAAAGTCCTCAAGAGGACTCCTAACTCAGTAAGACCTATTCACAAAGAATCGTAAAATGCCTGCGAGACGAAATGTTAGGGTATTCAACTTGTTGTAGAGTAGTGCGCGATGCATTAACATCCCCGACTAACAGGAATAATCATGGCCTCAGATTTAGCAGTGCTGATCCTCATCCCAGCCGCTTCACACTCGGCCGCCAGCCGATCCAGTGAGTGCTGAAGGTCACAGGCCGATGATCCCATGAGGACCACATCATCTGCAAAAAGCAGTGACGAGATCCTCAGACCACCGAACTGCAACCCCTCCCCACCCCGACTACGCCTCGATATCCTGTCCATGTATATCACAAACAGGATTGGTGACAAGGCGCAGCCCTGGCGGAGACCAGCACCCACTGAGAACGAAACTGACTGGCTGCCGAGGACGCGAACACAGCTCTCGCTTTGGAAGTACAGGGATTGGATGGCCCTGAGGATAGACCCCTTACCCCATACTCCCGCAGCACCTCCCACAGTTTCTCCCGGGGGACCCGGTCATACGCCTTCTCCAGATCCACAAAACACATGTAGACCGGATGGGCATACTCCCAGGCCCCCTCCAGGATCCTTGCGAGAGTGAAGAGCTGGTCCGTAGTTCCACGTCCGGGGCGAAAACCGCATTGTTCCTCTTCAATCTGAGGTTCGACGATCGGCCGAACCCTCCTTTCCAGCACCTTGGAGTAGACTTTACCAGGGAGGCTGAGAAGTGTGATACCCCGGTAATTGGCACACACTCTCTGGTCCCCCTTTTTGAACAGGGGAACCACCACCCCGGTTTGCCACTCCTTTGGCACTGTACCCGACTCCCACGCGATGTTGAATAGGCGTGTCAACCATGACAGCCCCTCAACACCCAGAGCCTTTAGCATTTCCGGCTGGATCTCATCAATCCCTGGGGCTTTGCCACTGCGGAGATGTTTGACTACCTCAGTGACCTCCACCAGGGAAATTGACGACGAAACACCATCAACCTCGAGCTCTGCCTCCAACATAGAGGGCGTGTTATTCGGATTCAGGAGTTCCTCAAAGTGTTCCTTCCAACGTCCGACGACCTCCTCAGCTGAGGTCAACAGAGTCCCATCCTTACTGTACACAGCTTGGATGGTTCCCCGTTTCCCCCTCCTGAGGTGCCGGATAGTCTTCCAGAAACACTTTGGTGCCAACCGAAAGTCCTTCTCCATGGCCTCTCCGAACTTCTCCCACACCCGCTGCTTAGCCTCCGACACGGCAGCAGCTGCAGCCCTTCAGGCCTGTCCGTACCCTGCAACCGAGTCAGGAGTCCTCCAGGATATCATATCCCGGAAGGCCTCCTTCTTCAATCGGACGGCATCCCTGACCACCGGTATCCACCACGGTGTCCGAGGGTTACCGCCCCTTGAGGAGCCTAAGACCCTGAGGCCACAGCTAGCCACCGCAGCTTCAGCAATGGAGGCTTTGATGCCCCCAACCTCCACAGGAATGCCAGAAAAACTCAGCCGGAGGTGTGAGTTGAAGATACCTAGGACGGGGGCCTCCTCCAGACGTTCCCAGTTCACCCGCACTATTCGTTTGGGCTATCCAGGTCTATCCGGAAATTTCCCCCATTCCCTGATCCAACTCACAACCAGATGGTGGTCGGTTGACAGTTCCGCCCCTCTCTTTACCCGAGTGTCCAAAACATGCAGCCTCAGATCAGATGACACAATCACAAAATCGATCATTGATCTTCGGCCTAGGGTACTCTGGTACCAGGTACAATTATGAGCACCCTTATGTTCGAACATGGTGTTTGTTATGGATAATCCATGACTAGCACAGAAGTCCATAACAAACGACCGCTCGGGTTTAGATCAGGGAGGCCGTTCCTCCCCACCACGCCTCTCCAGGTGTCTCCATCGTTGCCCACGTGGGCGTTGGAGTCACCCAGCAGAACTACGGAGTCCCCTACTGGAGTCCCATACAGGACTCCATTCAGGGTCTCCAAGAAGGCCGAGTACTCTGAGCTGCTGTTTGGTGCATACGCACAAACAACAGTCAGAGTTTTCCCCCCTACAACCCTTAAGCGCAGGGAGGCGACCCTCTCGTCTACCAGGGTAAACTCCAACACCGCGGCGCTCAGCCGGGGATTTATGAGTATCCCCACACCCGCCCGGCGCCTCACGCCCTTGGCAACTCCGGAGAAGAATAGAGTCCAACCCTTATCCAGGAGTACGGTACCAGAGCTGAGACTGTGCGTGGAGGTAAGCCCCACCAGATCTAACTGATAGCCCTCCACCTCCCTCACAAGCTCCGGTTCCTTTCCCCACAGCGAGGTGACGTTCCACGTCCCCAGAGCCAGCTTCTGCCGCCCGGGTCTGGTCCGTCGAGACCCCTGACCTTCGCTGCCACAGTGATGTTGCTAGGTACGCGTCCTGCGTCCCTGACGCATTAAAATCTGAAAGGACGCACTAAACTCACTATCCATGCGTCCCGGGGACGCATCTCATTTTCCCCATGAAAAACGATACATAGTGAACATTAAACAACTCGTGTTTAATCACAGTAACTGGCCAAAGAAACCTTCTTGTGAGCAGATCGGACAAGCGCTGTTTCAACCCTCTGCGCATCTACTCGGCGCAGACGTGATCCCCTGTACAAAGTATCGCGACATGCTAATTTAGCCGCTACCAAAACAACTAGCTCGTCACCGCTGATTTCATTTCAACAATTAAAAATACGAACTTCATAGTAAATAAACCCACGTTTCCACTGCTCGATGCTGTGCTCATTCGTGTCGAATGAGCAAATCAAACAGGATTTTTTTGCAATCCTTCTGATTGAATATATGTACATTTATGACAAAATCGTGAGGACTAGGCTTGTGAGACACACACACACACACACACACACACACACACACACACACACACGGCGCTCGCGCGGTAATAGCTCATTGGCGCCACCTAGTGATCATTATGTGCAAATGCACAGCCTCTCATTAAAATTACTCAGGGGTCATTTGACCCCTCTTGCGGCGCTAGGAGTAAGTAAAAATGGCCCGGCGTTTCTAGTGTTAAACATGAACGGTTGAGTACTCCAGCTCTAACCATATCATACCACCATCAAGGAGTTTAACACTATTCATTTAATTTAAGAAATAGAATAATAATAAAAAAGAAACACATTTTTTAAACTGGGGAGTCGGGACCCATTGAATTTCTCAGGGACCCACCCAACTCGCCACCTGTGGGTCCCGGGGACTCACTACATTGAAAACCTATCAACATCACTGCTGCCACCCATGTGGCTGCGCACCCGACCCCAACGGGCCTTCCCACAGGTGGTGGGCCCATGAGATGAAGAGAGGGGGGGTGCCACGTAGTTTGTTCGGGCTGTGCCCGACCAGGCTCCGTGGCAAACCCGGCCACCAGGCGCTCGCCATCGAGCCCTCCGTCTGGGCCTGGCTCCAGACGGGGGCCCCGGGCTTCCTCCGGGCCGGGTCACATCTCCTCTTTTTCCGATATTCATTGAGGATTTTTTAACCATTCTTAGTCTGGCCCCTCACCTGAGACCACTCTGCCATGAGAGACCCTACCAGGAGCACAAGGCTCCAGACAACACAGCCCTCAGGTTCACAGGGACACGCAAACCTCTCCACCACGATAAGGTGACGGTTCCAGGAGAGGAGATTCACAATATTGATTTAGAAATTGCAAGTCAAACGTTACAATCGCCCCCTGGTGCGGGGGCGATTGTAACAGTGTGTGGGGGCAATTGTAACAACAGCTCTCATAGCTTCATGTAAACATAAAGGACCACAATAATCTTCCTATTAATGCAGAGAAATATAGGGGAAACACTTTTAGTTCAATAGGACTGATTTAATTACATGTTAACAGTACATTCAATCCCACAACTGTTAAACAATAATTATAAGACATAGAACAAAATGCTTTTAGAGAATTAACATACCTGGAACGGCTTATTTCATTCTATTTCATATTACATGCTTAAAAAACGGTTACAGTTAAAACAGTTAAAACCAAACCAACTTGAAAACAATAACTTCTAAAACTAACAATCAGATAGCTATCCTAACACAATATCATTTTTCTATGTTTCCCCTTCAACTGCTTTCACAATTGTGGCACAAGTATGATTGATTTCCGTCCGTGCACTTTTCATGGGCCCAGGAGCGGCAAGACACACGAGAGAGAGACCCAGACTTCCCTGGATCTGGAGTAAGTCTCCTGGCAAAAATGCAGGAGACTTCCTTTTCCCTTTCCTCTTCATCTCTTTTTTTGGAATTTACTTTCTTCTTTGATTTTTCTTGACAGTCAGAGGTGTCCAATTTGCGTTTGCATTTTTTTCCGATGTTTTCTTTTTCAAATTGCAGAGAATTGTGTGTTGGTGTGTCAGTGAGAATGGCTGTGGTTCTTCTTCTTCTTTTCCCCATCAATTTGCGAGGAGGAGCTTTGGGGTGAGGCCTAATTGTGACAGGGGAGAAGAACATTGAGGAATTGCCTGCTGTTGAGGTGGAAGGAGCCGGGCCTTGGGGAAAATATGCACTTGGATTAATTTGAGGAGCCAGCGATGGAGGTGTCTGGGCAGGGCCGGATCTACCATTAGGGCCCACGGCACTGTGCCCAGGGGCCCCAACCATTCCCAGCCAGTGGGGGGGCACCACACGGAAGAAACTTTTTTTTTTTTTTTTATGAATGTTTGTACTCGGTATAGTTATACATGGTATTATTAAATAGGGTATTCATTTAAAATTCATTATTAAAACGAATGTCATAAGAACAGCAATATAATGATTCTGAACAATATAGTGGCCTAATGTGACAGTTAACCCCCCTCCCATAACCTGTCAATTGAGCCAGTACACCTATGGTGAAAAAAAAAAAACGCGGTAGAGATGAAAAATTGACAGTCACAGACATGATGAGACATCAACTGAGTGGTTTCGCTAAAAGACAAAAAAGTGAAAGACAACAGGCGTTTAGCCGCAATTCAAAATGTTCCGGTGTTGGATCGTTTTTTCATAAAAACAGCACTAGCCGCCAGCACTAGCCGGGGAGATGCTAGTGCTAGTACAGTGCTACAGGGGGAGAGGTTAGCATCACAGCCAGGCGTCGGCCGCGACGATGAGGATGATGGTCCCCTCCAGGAAGATAGGAGCGAAGGAGAAGAGGAGGGATGTGAGGAGGAGGAGGATGTGTGCGAAGCCACCTTAAGCCATGAAGTGACAACCCCCCCATGTGATGAGAAAGAGGATGTCAACCACCCAACGCAGCCGATGCCAGTACACCTTCCAACTGATCCTGCGCTATGGGGAGAGCTCAGTGAGTGGAAAAAAGATCGAGCTATTGCTAATGGTCCCGCTACCTACCACAACCGTAGCATCTGCACGGAACGACGGAATGAAAACCCGATGTCTGACGAATGATTTATTACAGTGCCAACTGCCGAATAAACAGTCGGTGTCAAGGGATTGGATGGTCTATTCCCCTTCGACTGGAATGGTCTATTGCTTTGCGTGCAAATGCCTGGCCGGGGCCGGGCAGCCGAATGCTTTCACCTCCGGTTACAGTGACTGGAAACACCCGGACAGAGTCATAGCCCACGAGAAGAGCGCAAGCCACCACAAGTGCATGCTCGCACTTCTCAGGAGGTCACGAAATGCAGGTACGGTTGATGTTGTTCTGAGGCAACAAAACGATGATGCGGCAAAGTATTGGCGAGAGGTGTTGCGACGCATTGTGGCCGTGATCAAGTTTCTAAGTGTACGGGGCTTGGCATTCCGGGGAGACAACGAGCTGCTGGGGTCATCTGGTAATGGCAATTACCTTGGGCTGATTGAGCTACTGGCAGAGTTCGACCCATTTCTCAAAGACCATCTGGACAAGCATGGCCAAAAAGGAAGAGGGCACGCGTCTTACCTGTCATCTACAGTGTGCGATCAGTTGATCTGCATGATGGGCGAGAAAGTGAAGCGGAAGATAGCATCCGAAATTCAGTGTGCAAAGTACTTCTCCATCATTACGGATTCAACACCCGACATGTCGCACACCGATCAGCTGACGTTTCATCCTCAGGTGCGTGAGTGAAGGAGGAAACATTCTTGAGCAGTTCGTTGGCTTCGAGCCAATCTACAGCCACACAGGAGCGAGTCTGGCTGGTTGTGTCAAGGAAATGATAGCCGATCTCGGATCTTTCAAATTGCAGAGGCCAAATTTATGATAACGCCAGCAATATGTCCGGGAAATATAATGGTCTCCAAGCTCACCTAAAACAAATCAACCCGTTAATTCATTACGTACCATGCGCAGCACATTCCCTCAATCTCGTGGGAGTGAATAGTATTGAAGACAGCTGCCAAAGTGCACGGAATTACTTCGACTTTCTTCAGTCACTTTATGTGTTCTGTGCGAGGTCCACCCACCGCTGGGATAAAATGTTCCACAACACTGACGTGACGAGGACCCTAAAGCCACTTTCCAATACGAGGTGGACATGCAGAGCGGATTCCACGAAGGCACTGCGAGAAAACTACAAGGCCATCAGAGAGGCTTTGGGGAGATTTTCGACCGACCCGGAGGAGAAGGGGGAAACCAGGCGTGAGGCCGCATCACTATGCGCACATCTCGACAAGTTGGAGACAGCGGTCCTGACACGTGTGGGATAATATACTGTCAAGATTCAAGATCACCACAGAGGCGCTTCAAAACACCAAAATCACACTGGACACCGCAGAGCGCCTTTTGCAGTCACTGCGTGCATATGTGGCATCAGAGAGAGATGAGTTTGAAAAATATGAGAATGCTGCTCGTGACATTGAAGGCGTTTGTCATCTGTACCAAGAGGAGATTAAACGGGTCAAAAAAAGAAAACATTTTCCAGGTGAACCAGAAGACAGCGATGCCCTGCTTGGCCTGCACGGCAGCAGAAGATTCCAGGTGGAAACGTACTATGTCATCCTTGACAAGCTGGTGTTGTGTCTGGACAAACGGATCGGGGCATACACGGAATTGAACGCATTGTTCAGTGTGTTGTTCAACCTTGACACAGACTCCGAGAACGTGCGTAAATGCGCTTCGAGCCTCTCATCCGTGTATCCAGATGATCTCGATAAAGACTTTGGCGAAGAACTGCTCCATTTCAAGACATTTGTCAAAGATGAGAAAAAATGCTCCCCAGCAACAATGCTACAGCTTCTTCACACACATGCCCTCCAAAGCACCTTTTCCAGACGGCTGTGGCAACGGATTTCCCCTCTTAGTGAAGTTATAGTTATTTGTTGCAATGAGCAGTGCTTAATGTAACAGGTTTAGAAATTATTAATGTGTGCAATCTTTTATTTATTATTTTATGTATATAAGTTTTATTTCACCAAAATCTTGATTTCTTTCATTATAGCTAGGATTGTATTGTTATTTTGTTGAGTAAGTGCGCCCTCTACTGGCTGGTTTAATGGCTATAGGCTGCAGTTACGTGCCTGGCTCAGTTTATGTTTTGCCTGCCAACAAAAGGTACGTGTTAATAGTGTGTCCATAATCATTTAATGTAGATTAGTAATATATGTGTTTAAGATAAAATTGTGGTGCACACGGGGGTTCATTGATATGTTTTGTGGTCAGGGCATGTAAAGTTGGTTAGTTTGTTTTGGGATTTTGGGATGCATTTGCTGTTTTGTAAGTTTTGGGATTAGATATAGCTAACCTCGTGCGTTCCCTTTTTTACTATGCTAGTTTTAGTTTTTCTGTCGTGTAGTGTAGCCCATATGTTTCAGTTGTCCTTTTCTTTTGTCTGTTTATGTTTTGCCTGCCAACAAAAGAGTTTGGAATCTACACACTGAGAGACTAAAAGTAAAGTGTCTTAAAAGAACTGCAGCGTCCTGTGATATCTATGCACCTGAACACAACGCAGTAGTCGGCGGAGTAAGACCAAGCCGGCTACACTTTATGTGTCATTATGTGTGTGTGTTAAAATAATAATAATAAAAAAAATATATAGAATTTTTTTTTCCTGATTTTTTTCGGGGAGGGGGGGGGGGCCTTCAGACATTTGTGCCCAGGGGCCTATGATTTGTTAATCCGGCCCTGTGTCTGGGGCAGGGTGGGAGGGGCCTGAGGTGGAGTTGTTTGGGGCATGGTGGGAGGGGCCTGAGGTGGTAGAGGAAGTGGTGACGCAGAGGTAGTGATCAGTGGTGGGCATGGGCGGTCAGTAACAATAGAGGGGGCAAAATCCTGATTTGAAAAATACTGGGCACTTGAGGTGGTGGCAGCAAGTGGCAGTGCGTCTTTAGCAATCCCAGGGAGGTCATATATGGTCATGGTTTGGCCAGGGTGTCTTCTCATCCACTGATCTTGGAAGTTGTTGATGTACTTTTTCAGCGGCCCATAGACGCTTCGATCTAACGGTTGACGCTTGTGAGAGCAGTGAGGGGGGAAAGATAACAGGACAATACCATTTTCTCGACAAAAATCAATCCCCACGACAGAGAGATGGGAGGCGTGGTTGTCCAGGATCAGCAGGACTTTGGAATCAGTGGTGGCCTTCGTGTGTGCCTGGAAGTGTTTTAGAAACATAATGAAATCTTCCTCCTGCATCCATCCCGATCCATTAGCGGAGCCAATGGATCCAGGCGGCCCATCACTCACAAAGTGTTGGTAAAAGTTTTTCCTGGGAAAGATGAAATGAGGAGGAATTTAGTTACCCAGTGCATTTATTGCATTCATCATTGTAACCAATTGACCACGCTCCCTAGAGGTCAAGGCTCCAACCTGTTTGGACCCACGCCTTGCCAGTACTCTGCAGGGGTTTTGGACTGTAGTAATGCCAGTTTCGTCTGCATTCCATATGTTTTTAGCAGTGAATGCAAATCTTTCAACAACATCTTCTAAGTTGTTGAAAAAGCTTTCCACATTTTTTTGATTGAAACTTGTAGCCCTGGAAAGGCTTGTAGCCTGTGGGCTGCGAATCGAAAGTGAGGGATGTCTCTTAAGAAAGGCAGTAAGCCAATCTGGCCCTGCCATTTCATTGGCACCCCATGAAGATGGGAAGTTGAGGTTATATGCCACAACCAACTGAAATGTGAGCTTCCTGGTCTGCAAGGAAAGGAAAGAGTAGTTTGTTTTTGTCAATAAAAAATGGCTATCAGTCAACATCGGTGTACATATACAAAACATGGCTCGTAAAATATGCGGTAGTGTAACTGGACATTACCTCTTTAGGTGACAATCCATAATACAAGTCAGATGCTTCCTTCAGGTATTGCACCAACTCGATCTCCTGCTCTGCAGTGAAAACTTTACTGGCAGGGTTGTAGCCTACAGTCGGTGTCACTGTTCCTTCACCTGTCTGAGACTTCTGTTTTTTTTTATGAAGCGGGACAAGGTCACATGACAAATGTCATACGACTTAGCCACGGCCCTCACTGAGGTGCCTCTGGAAACATCATGGGACGCAATCTCCAGTAAGGACAGTGGTACTCCTCTTGAAGTTTTTCTTGGCCTGAACCTAGGCATGCTGTGGGAAAATAGTTTTTAAGTCCACTTTGTATATTTGTAAAATGTATCAAATTCTTATCTGAGATTTAAAAACTAGACGTTCATAAAAACAAAATAAGTAATGTTAGTCAGTAGGCTCTATACCCAAATTCTAATAGAAGATACATATTCTATTGTGATGAGCCTAGTAAATCAGACCCTGTGATGATGGTGTCGAGGACGACTGAAGGCTAGTTTACTAAAGGCCTAGTCTGGCTGAACGGAAGTGGACAGCGTCTATTGCCTAGCGGCTGATTTGGCCGCGACTCCTCCCCTTCCGGTTGCTGGCGTTCCCGTGTTGTGCTCCCCCTCAAACTCGGAAACTAGGCAGTATGGCGAGTTTTGAAGAGGACTTTGACGGCGCTGTAAAGTTGTCATGTTTGGCTCTTTCCGTCGATAATTGCAAAGAACTGCAAAAGATTTGCTTACAGCATTTGCTGAGGAAGAAAGATGTTCTATTTTGCACGGACACCGCTGCTGCTTCCCGGGCTTAGCCCCGCCCTAGACGATTGTGATTGGTTTAAAGAAATAAAAACAGGCCACGGATAGACGGCTCGAGGTAGCGTGGCTCCAGACCATTCTACTTGCTGTAGTTTGGTCTGGCTTTGCGAGACTACTAAAGGCCTAACCTGCTAGCTAAAACGGTGAATCTAGCTAACATTTGACAAATATTTCTGCGAACAAACGGCTATTTATTATCAAAACTAAGCCTACTGATATTTTAATTCATTCAAATTAGGTAATGACATTGAAGGTTTAAACAGTGAGAACAATTCTGTAGTTGACATACCTTTAAAAAGTCTTGAAATAGGCTAAACCTCTTCAACCTTTGAGCTCTGATCTTGGAATGACATCAATTTCTTGGACGAGCCCCCCACTGAGCGCATGCGGAACTCTCCTTTCTGATTGGTGTGATTTAGGATGCCGCAAATGCCCCAGAAATGTTTATTTTCATGCCCCAGACTTATATATATATCTTCAAATATGTCTATTATTATGTGTTCTCAAGCATTATGTTAGTATCTAAAGTTAATTTCATTTGTTTCCTTTTTGCTCTTGGTGGGGATTGAACCCCGGCCCCTAGGGTGAAAGGAAAAAGCCTATTTCACTGAGCTAAACCTCAGAAAGATTATCAAATGTGAATACATTATTATATCAAATGTACACATACATTTTTACATCATATAATTTCATATAAATCACGTATTTTAATGTATTTAACAAACAAAACGACATTGATATAGTGTCGGGGGCAATTGTAACACAGTGTTACAATTGCCCCCGACCATAACAACTTTACACAAACTACCCTGATGGCTAGAAACAATGGAGCTAATGTTTAACAAATATGTCATATCTTACTTAACAGTATATTCATCAAAACAAAATCGATTTTATCAAATTGAAATTAAACAGTAAGACTTTATGAGAAAAATACCGTAGATTTTTTTTTTTACTTTCGTACCTCAGAAACGTTTTTTTTCTGAAAAAATATTTTTAAAAGGAGATATAAATTTTTCCTTTGGTATGCAGAGAGACATCATCAAAATACATGTGCAAAATAAATTCTGTGGATCTACTTTATTTCCTATTGGAGATATTTAATGTGTTACAATTGCCCCCTGAGCTCCCCTACACTCCCTTATTATTTGGATAACCGTTCTGCTTTTGGTGTTATGGCGCATAATAATAATAAATAATAATAATAATAAATTTTATTTATAATGCACTTTATATTCAAGAATCTCAAAGTGCTTCAGAGAAAAAAATACCAAAAAACTATTAAAAAGGGGGAACCTCAAAGAAAGTTTAGCTAAATGCTCTTTTAAAGAGATGGGTTTTGAGGTTCCGTTTAAAAAGAGCTGTAGTCTGTGGAGCCCTCAGGTGGTCAGGGAGGGCGTTCGATAGTCTAGGGGCAGCAGCAGAAAAGGCCCGATCACCCATGGTGCACAGCTTCGTATGTCGGGTTTGGAGGGTGTGAGTGGATCCTGAACGGAGTGTACGTGAGTTTGTCGGGGGGGTGAGGAGTTCCTGAAGGTAGAGGGGGGCAAGTCCGTGAAGGCACTGGTGGGTGAGGAGGGAGACCTTGTACTCAATTCTGAGTGAGACAGGGAGCCAGTGCAGTGATTTCAGGATGGGGGTGATGTGGTCATGCTTGCGCACCCTCATCAGGACCCTGGCAGCACTGTTTTGAATGTATTGGAGCCTCTGGATGCTCTTGCCAGGGATCCCAATGAGGAGTGCATTGCAGTAGTCCAACCTGGAGGAGACAAAGGCATGGACGAGCTTCTCTGCATCAGCCAGGGTGAGTGATTGGCGGAGTTTGGCGATGTTCCTGAGGTGGTATAAAGCTGTCTTACAGAGGTGTTTGATGTGGGTGTCAAAATTAAGTTGTGGGTCCATTTTAACACCGAGGTTGGTGACGGATGTGGAAAGGGGGATGTTTTTGCCAGAGAAGGTGATATTGGTGATGGTGGGGGAGCGGAGCTGATGTGGCGTGCCAACAAGGATGGCTTCCGTTTTATGGCTGTTAAGTTGTAGGAAGTTGAGCTTCATCCACGCCTCTATCTCCTCCAGGCAGGTGGTCAGTGTGGATGTTGGCAGAGGGGCAGAAGAAGTGGGGGTGTCCTGATGTAGAGCTGTGTATCATCAGCATAGCAGTGGTAAGACAAGCCATGCCTGCTAATGACACTACCCAGGGGGAGCATGTACAGTGAGAACAGTGTGGGGCCCAACACCGAGCCCTGGGGGACACCGCAGGTGACGTTGTTGGTGTGTGATTTTGCTTTGCCCAGTGCAACGTGCTCAGTTCTGTCAGTGAGGTACGAGGTGAACCAGTTCTTTACATTTCCTGATAGTCCAATGGTGTATTGCAGGCAGTGAAGGAGAATATTGTGGTCAACCGTATCAAAAGCAGCTGTTAAGTCCAGGAGGATGAGGAGAGATGGGGAGCCGGTGTCTGCTGCCATCAGGAGGTCATTTGTGACCCTGACCAAGGCTGTTTCTGTACTGTGGCCATAGCGGAAACCAGACCGGAATTTTTCAAACAAGTGATGTTGTATGAGGTGATCCTGGAGTCGTGCTGCAACTGTTTTTTCCAGAACTTTTGACAGAAATGGGAGATTTGAGATGGGCCTGTAGTTGGAGAGGACTTCTGGATCAAGGGTAGGTTTTTTTTAATGTTGGTCTGATGACAGCAGTTTTTAATGCAGATGGGATATGGCCGGCCAGGAGGGAGTGGTTAATGATATTGGTGATGAGTGGAGAGACAGCAGAGATGTTGGCCTTCAGCAGAGCTGTAGGGAAGGGGTCTAGTGCACAGGTGGATGGCTTCATTTTCCTGATGACGTCCTCCACCTCTTCCTTTGTGATGCTGGAGAAGGAGCAGAGGGTCTGGACAGAGTCAATCGGTGGGTCAGCAGTTTGAAGGGGCAGGGCAGTAGTGATGGAGAGGTGTGAGCGGATGTTATTCACTTTTTGTTTAAAAAAGTTGATGTGCATGTTGCACCTCTCCGTGGTGACATCAGATTGGGATGGTAAAGGGGGTTTGAGAAGGTGATGGACAGTTGAAAAGAGCTGTTTGGAGTTACCAGGGCTATTGTTGATTATTGCGGAATAGAACCTGGACCGTGCATTATTCAGGGCTTCAGCATATGCCCTCCTGTGTTCCCTGTATGCCTGTTTGTGAACGGTCAGACCAGAGGCCTTGAGTCGCCGCTCAAGGACACGCCCAGCAGCCTTCATTGTACGTAGTTCACTGGTGTACCAGGGTGCAGAGCGCGAGAAGGAGACTGACCTCGATGTTAAGGGGGCGTGGAGATCCAGGAGACTGCTCAGGGACTGGTTGTATAAGTCCACTGAGTCAGCAACAGAGAGGGAGTCAGTTGAGCCAGAGGAGAGATGTTGAAGGTCCAGGGCCAGGGCATCCATGTTGATATTTTTCACATTCCTGAAGTGGATCTGCCGCTTTGGTTTGGTGTGGGAGGAAGGAAAAGGGAGCTCCATTGACACAACTCTGTGATCCGAGACGCCAAGATCATAGACCTGTAGGTTGCTGATGGGGGCGGAGTTTGAGATGACCAGGTCAATTGTGTGTCCTCTGGAGTGTGTGGGGGCATCAACATGTTGTTGTAGGTTGAGGGAGTCTAGCAGCTGAAGAAAATCAGCAGCGGGCTGGCATGAGGGGGTGTCAACATGAATATTTAAATCACCCAGAATGATGGTATTGGCAGAGGTAGTACAGAGTGTTGTGAGGAGATCAGACATTTCCGGGATGAAAGCAGAGTTGGGTTTAGGGGGCCTGTATATGAGTAGAACAGTCATGGGATGGGGGGGCTTGCATGTCAATGCAAGACATTCAAAGGAGGAAGTTGTAGGCAGCACCATGGGGGACAACTCCAGGTCCTGTTTGTGGATGACAGCTAGGCCACCACCGCGTCCAGTTCTGTGGGCTGCCTCCAAGTAACTGTAGCCTGGGGGACAGGCTTCGTTAAGGGCAGAGTAAACCTCTGGCTGGTGCCAGGTTTCTGTTAGACACATGAAGTCAAGTCCTTTTTCCCTGATATGCTCTTCAATCAAGCTGGATTTATTATTCAAGGATTGAGTGTTGAAAAGTTCAAATTTAACCAGTGACTTTGGAGTTATTCTCTGTACAGGTCGCAGAGCCTTAAAATCCACTCCGTGCAGGTTGGAATCCAATCCATGAAATCTATCCAGCCGGGAGTGCGGGGATCTCGCGATGTTACGTCTTTTGCCCTCAGCCGTCTCTGCGGACCTAATGGATGTGATGAAGCCGGCAGGCTGACCATAAATAAAGTTTCTCCCTGAGCCTCTGTGGATATATCGAGGTCTATGCAATAGTCCTAGCTGCTTAATGGTGGAAATACAGGGTGGGATGGAGCGATTGTTGTACTTCAGCAGCTGTGGGGCGAAGTACGTCAACATCGAACCTGATGTTGAGTGATGTTTGCCTGTTAGCAGCTAGGTACGGACCCGACG
Organism: Gadus morhua; assembly: GCF_902167405.1. Lineage (NCBI taxonomy): Eukaryota > Metazoa > Chordata > Actinopteri > Gadiformes > Gadidae > Gadus > Gadus morhua. The sequence goes on along the minus strand of NC_044049.1, from coordinate 15,071,697 downwards.
CATCTGGGGAAGAGCTGGGAGGCAGTGCAGAAAATCCACGAGACAGTAGAGACAGCTTAGCAGGTTGACCAGGGCATATTCCTCACCAGGATCGCCGAAAAAAAAAACGCCAGCAGTGACCAGGAAAATGTCACATCGGCTACCTGTTTTAGCCGTTGTTTTTAGCCGTTACTAGGGAAACCAAAATAACAAGTGAGCTACACGGCTCTTCACAATAACACAATAACACTGGAACAACTAAAGACAGTCCATAAGCTTGCTTTTCGTCGCTAATGTAGCTTGCAGGGAACCAAGTAGAGATAATGTCAACAAAAAATCACTTTTTAAGTAAAATTGGCCAGAATTGGCCCAAAAATTGCTTGGAAAAGCGGCGAACAGACAGCGCCAGCGTCCTCTCCGTTTGTTGCCTAGATACAAGCCGCATAACACGTCGGACTCTCGTCTCTGGTATTTCTACAACGAGACTCGTATTGGGGGTTATCTCAGCCATGGTTGAGAAGGAATTGGGGGAAAGGAACTTTGGCTTTGACTCCCTCAAGAACATGAACCACGACATGGAGGAGAAAGGGATTGTTGGCGGCGAATGTCTCCCGCTTGGGACCCGCTGAGGGACCACCGCCGGAGGCGGAGGTGCCTAAGCGCTGCCCGGCAACGATCCCTTTCTCCTCCTTGTCGCAGTTCAGTCTACTTCACATTGATGAGGACGTTGAAGAATCAGGAACGTTTGAGAACCCAACGTGGTCGTTTGAGATTCATAATATCGGCTCACACAGCTTTTGGCCGTGATAATATATATTATATGATAGATATCTATGTAGGCTATATGATAATATTTAGATGTAGAGCTCCAGGACTCCCGTGTGTTCTAGAATATTTACAGAACACGGCTAAAGGCTGTGTGCGCCTCGCCATTGCGATACACTCACTGTAAACAGAGCGCATGGTACCGTGGCTGCAAGCTGCTCAGGGCCACACCCCCACCCTCCTCCTTGACCCGCCTCGCTTCTCCTCATTTGCATTATAGCTACAGACACCAAAACAGCGCATTTGGGGGAAGCTCAATGTGCGACTGGCTCGGAGTGGCTGTAACTCTGCACCACGGCTGAATTTCGGGAACGTCTTTGAATACTGTGTTAGTTGCCCACTAATACCTATATTAAAGAATACATAAAATAGCATGTCATGGGACCTTTAAGCCCAGTTCTCTGCTGAATTTCGGGAACGTCTTTGAATACTGTGTTAGTTGCCCACTAATACCTATATTAAAGAATACATAAAATAGCATGTCATGGGACCTTTAAGCCCAGTTCTCTCCGCTGTTACCTATAGTCCCTGTCCTCTCCACTTGAATCACGCGCTATTGCCCGTCAAGTGGGCGTGGCCTATGTGAAGTGGGCGTGGCCTATGTGACGTATTAGCCTCGGCTTCCTCACTTGTCTGAGGTGCTGCCTTCTGTGGATGGAATAGCTATTGCAGCCTTCAGTAAGGTCCTACTCCCCTTGTGGCTATGTACAGTATTTACGGCTTATTTGTTCGGTCCTGCTTCCTAATGGCTATGTGGGGGCAGTTTATGTGCTTAAAATACGTAACAGGTCCATCTGCAGGCTTGGGCGTTTCCGTCATTACACAAGAACGCCCCTTAGGCGTTCATGGTAGCGTTTCATCAACCAATCACGAGGTGTTTCAAAAGGCATACTGGGTTTCGCAAGGCATACTGCGAAGCACAGTCGCAAGGCATACTATGCTTTCCTTCCTTAATGGCAATTTTACCTCTCTCACTAGATTTAGCAATCATGGAGCCCCCACTTGGCTAACGTTAGTTCTATGCTACCCGTACTTACTACTAGATCTTATTTTGAAACTTGTGTTTGAGAAAATCTAACTAGCGAATGTTCCGGAATAGGGATGGGCATGATTTATCAACAGTAATGCAGTGTGCAATTAAACATTTTACCACACGGGGGCAATATTTAAATTTGCGGCTCCTCCCCCGCAATAAACATCCCGCTTCGAACGGTGAACTCTTTACGCCTAGCAGCTATAAAAAGCTATAAAAACCAAAAAATTACTATTAATGCAGGCTATGGGGAAAATGCGCCGACTTTGGCTCAGCCTGGCTCTGCCCTCTTCCGCTACGTAGCTAAGATGGCTGCCGTTGAGTACGAAAAGTGTACATCGCCACACACTTCGCGATTTGACCGTTTTCAGTACACTTATTTTCGCCCGATCTGAATCGGAACGCCCTACGTACTCAAACTTAGACTAGTAAGTACGGATAGTATGGATATTGGAACACGGCGATGTAATCATGAAGCGGACGAGGCCACGGCGAGGTCTGGTGTGGGACCATTATGATTTAAAAAATGACTTATTGGGGAGCACTTTAGCCCTACCACTCAAGGCGAGGTTAGCATCAAAGCAGAAATAAAGAACTTTCTGAGCCCCTGGATTGTGGAAAGTTGTTCCCCCGCCTTGCCAAGTTAGCACGGAGGTATTAGTGCATTACGGCGTCGGCAACGTCGGTCCCCTCAGAGCGGGTGTTTTTGGCAGCTGGACTGACTGTCACCAGGCTGCGGCCGCGTCTGACCCCAGAGCATGTCAACATGCTCATCTTTCTGTGCAAAAATCCGTAGACTGGTTGGTTAAGTTATAACATGATTGTTTTTTTGATAGTATTATTGTTATTATTTTGGGAAGAAACTAGGGTTGTGTTTATTTTTAATTATGTTTATGAGCACCGGCTTCGAGCTGCATGCTCCGTTGCTAAGAGCAGAGTAGCGCATAACTATTGAACGGATCCGGTTTAACTGAGTTGTTCATCGAATAATAAAGATCCCAATGAGGAAAACACGCTGCATTTGTATTTTCATTTCATTTTGAATATAATTTTTCTTTTTTAATTTTAATGTAAAATATCAACGATTAATCGACAAATTGATCGTTAATTCTCCCGACGATCGACTAAGACAACTTAATCGAATGCCCATCCCTATTCCGGATGTTGACAGCCGTGCGAAGAAGAAGGGGTTCGGTGTCATTGACCGGAAAAAAAATGAGGAGTACCGAAAATTCAAAATGTCCCCGGTCAGAATGACCAATGGAAATAATTCTCTGCACAATTTGAATCATGTAAGGGATAATGCCCGACGAGGTGTCCATTATCAGGAATTAATGGACGACGTGGAGGCGTGAACCGTCCGACGCGAAGCGGAGGACGGTTGATTCCGCGAAGTCCATTAATTCCTGATAATGGACACCTCGAAGGGCATTATTCCGCTTATACCACGGTCACTTACCAACGGTGACCAAAATAAAACCATTAATTTATATTTTCATGCGTTTTACAATCTGAATATAAAGTTTTCCAGAAAACATACATTTGTTTCCCTGGTTACGCCTGAGGGTCCGACTAATACCCGGAACCACCATTACACGCCCGTTGGGTTCTCATGCAACGGAAACGTTGTTCACTCCTCCAGTAATTAGGACGGACCATAGCTACGACTTTAGAACGGGAGGTAGCGGGAGGTATTATAGTCCGCTGAGCTTTGTTTTGTTTCCCGTTGCTATGGTTACTACTATTTTAGAGACGATACGCCAGCTAGCGCATTAATTGAGAACGGTAAACAGACAATTTGACCGAACTACTTGTCCAGGTGTCCGTATATCAGGAGTTAATGCACACCCTGCATCCAATCAGAATCGAGTATTCCCGCAGACCGTGGTATAAGTTTAAATATGCTACAGTGGTCATTTGTTTAGCCAATTCATGTTAAACAATGAGGGTTTTGATTGACCCGATCCGGCCCGCCGATATTTCCCACCACAATCCTCGAGCCGGGTCGGGCCACCGGGCCTTTGGTCGAGCGTTTCTGTTTTTTTGGTTTTTGTTATCATTGCTTTATTGGCCTAACCTGAGGAGAAATCTATGCCATAAACAGAAATATTATAGGCTTTTATAACACTGGTCATCTCAATGCCGTGGAACGCTCCGTTCACTTGCATGGGTAGTAGTCCGGTAACTTGTCAACCCCAGCGTCTTCGGTTGCTAAGCGACATCAACGTCTGGTGCCATGCCGTAATTCCGACGCCTCATTGTTCCGACGTCTCAATGTTCCGAAATATTTCCCATTAGATCGACATGCCACTATTCCGACGGTTCAATGTTCCGAAAACGAAACCCATTGGTCCGAAGGTCCGTTAGTCCGACTTTTCGAAAAGGAGGCGCATTAGGCCGACGGTTCAATATGCCGAATAGGAAAAATAGTTTTATACCTCGATCGCTCCCCCTCTCTCTCACTCTCACTCTCTCTCTGTCTCCAAAATACAACCTAGGCCTACATATCAAGTTCACGATGAATTTTGGAGGGCAAAAAGACAACGCTTCACTTCATTTCGACACGGTGTTGCAGCACCATGGACAGAGAGCGGAGGTCTAATAATTCTCAACACGGGCACACACACACACACACACACACACACACACACACACACACACACAGTGAGAGTGAGAGAGGGAGCGAGCGAGGTATAAAACTCTTTTTCCTATTCGGCATATTGAACCGTTGGCCTAATGCGCCTCCTTTTTGAAAAGTCAGACTAACGGACCTTCGGACCAATGGGTTTCGTTTTCGGAACATTGAACCGTCGGAATAGTGGCATGTCGATCTAATGGGAAATATTTCGGAACATTGAGACGTCGGAACAATGAGGCGTCGGAATTACGGGCAGGCCCCCAACGTCTTTGGCTGACTATTTCACTGCTGATCATCACTACGAATGCTGGTAACGAATGAATTGTAAAAAGACACAACATGTGAAGTTATTATCAAAATAAGATTTGAAAAGCTTTTGAAGTTTATTTACAACGCTATTTACATGGTTTCGGAGTAGTAAACTTTGACATTTTAATACAGTTCAGCGAGAAAGGCGATGAAGAATAAGAAGGGGGCGTTCCAGTCTGCGTAAACGGGAACCCCCACCACACGAGAACGCCCATTTGTGTCTGCAGTGGGATGATATTGCATGTCGTTGCACCTCACCCAGCCAAGTAGGTCTATCTGCAGCGGGAGCCATATGCCAACACGCCCATTGCTCGTGTCAAACACGCCCACCGGCCAAACATGCCCATTGCTCGTTCTATGGTGGCCATCATGGGGGAAAACAATAAACAGCGCCACAGTGCTCCATTCACTTTGCACAGCGCTCCATTGACTTTGTATAGAATGCAAACAAACTTAATAAAAACATAATAAAACATGCCTTTCACAAATACACGTTACTGTGTTTAGAGCCACGACTCATGTCTGTCTATAGGAGCTGTTCGTGTTAAAAAATAAAATGTCCACTCGTTGAGACCATGGACCTATTTAGACCTGCGGCAAACGGTACCGACCCCGAAGTCCCTTCCCATGAATGGACCTGAGTCCCTGTCCCATACCCAAATACCTCTACTACACATAGGGGTCTCAAAGTTTTCTTCCACTTTTGTCATGTAGGCTACTGATCCTGGTGCCTCTCTTCTTATCCACCGTTTCCTTCGTAAGGGATCACAGCCTTTTCTTAGGTTTACAAACCGTTTTAACATTTGAATAACTTTTATTGAGTGTGCAGCTTAACACACAACAGCTTTTAGGAATGTTGTGACTGGTTGTGGATCAACCTGGATCATGAACTCAGACGCAAAGAGCATCTCCTCTCCTTCTTCTTAAGGAAAGCCACATAGCCTCTGTTAAATCTGTTAAAAGCATGTTTTTCTTAATTTTGTAAGCTTTTTAAAAATCCCATGCTTAAGACATTTCAGACTATTTCTATCTAGAAAAGAAATAAAAGTAAACCAGTGGCAACAGAGAATCAGTACTTGGAACCTTATTATTGTATTGAAAAGCTCCCAATAAATCCAAAAATGTGTGTGTCGTAAACCCCAACTCGAACATTGTGATGATACTATTATTGGCTAAAGCGGAAGACAGCAGATTGCACTAGAGACTTAACATGCAGTGGCATCATGTTCTCACCTCCAAATATTGGCATAAACCTTAGAATATAAAAAGCTCCATACCAAAAGTATTTTAATTATTAAAGCCTGTACCAATAAATGACTTAATGGTTGGTTAAACGAGAGATGTGTCTTCTTTGAAGCTGAAGACATCTTTGTCCATGGTAACTCCACTGCCCTAAATGGATACACAAATTCACATAAGTACAGCTCTGATGGTGGATATTGTCTTTGTATGCAATTAACTTTATACTAACCATTTCCTTAGAAGGAAAGCTGTAAGGCCTCTTATTGTAAGCATGGTCCTCGTCAGAGTCCAATGGCATTTGTAAACCAAACATCATTATTGTGCCATCATGTTTAATATGCAAAGGTTTACCCCTTGAAAAAGCGATCCAGGTTGGATTCAGAATGACACAGTACCAAACTAAACCTACTGCAGGAGCCATAAAGATACATGAAGTACTTAGCACTGACCACTGTGCAGCTTGAAAGTGTCCTTTTTTGTTTCGTTTTCCTGCAGACAGGTTAGGGTTAGGTGTTGCTTCAGGGTGGATTTTCCTTCCTCAGTAAAGTGGGCGAACTTCCTCCCATACCTGCAATTAAAACACCAGAGCATTACATTTATTACCAGGTCTTATCCCAAATTCCTCTTGATAATACATAAATAAATACATATTATGTTTGTAGCACCGCAGTATACCCTTCCAGCCCAAGGTTTTCCACCAGGACAACAAACCACCACCGTCTCAGGAAAGACATATCATGTCCTCATCCAACTTCACTGGCTCCCAGTACACTACCGCATCCAATACAAAACCCTACTAACCCTACACAGCAAAGTCGGCAAACCCAAATTAACACTGTCAGATTTGATTTCAACTCTTTTAAAGTGTCTATATGGGTCCACACCACATAGTTAATTTCACTCTTTTTGAAGTGTCAGTACCTTAACACTTATTGAGTGTTATTATTAACACTTGTGGAGTTAAAATGTAAAAAAAAAAAATGTCTTAACACTGTTAGAGTTAGCCCTTTTAACTATTTTATGCAGTGTTAGACATCAACTCTCTCACAGGGTTGTTTTTTAACTATAGAAGTGTTGCCTCAATTTAACACTGTAAAGGTGTAAATATAGCTTTCTGGATTTCCAAAATAAAATGCTCTGTAGAATGAAAATGGCAGTTTCAAAAAACATTTATTTAAAATATTCACCACATAAACACTGCTTCTTAAAACATGTGGCAATATGGAACAATGTATATCTCACCATCATTATAATACTGCTTGTCAAAGGGTTTAAAATAGGTGAACTGGTCAATGCAAATGAGAGAATTGTCATTATTCTGCTCCTCTATACAGTATGCATGAAAATGCTCAACAAAGTACAAGGTGTCAACAGTACAACCTATAATGAAAGCACGCTGATCATGTATTATGATATTACAGATTTTCTTGAACACAGGTAAGTCATGGGATGTTCCAGTGCATATAAATAGATCTTTCTGGTATTCAGTGCCATAATTTCTGACCCAACTAGTAGTTGAAACATGTGAACATTGGTCTAAAAGCAATATTTGACAAAGTAATTCTCCACCTTTCAAACTATCAATAGTTTTTGTTTTTAAAGGACCAAACTCAAATCTCTTAAAATAATAATTTTCAAAGTAAAAAGCTTGTCGACGCTGATGCTGATTTACTAGAGATTTTATAAGATTTTTGAAAATTTTCTTTGACTTTTTAAAAAAATTGTGTTTGGCTTCGAATCGCATACACCACATATGGATAAGAGGACCAATTTTTTTCAATAATCTTGGATAGTGGATCATCAAGTGGTGTTTGGGAATCAATCTTTTATCAGGGAACAAAGTTTTGAACATGGTATGGTGGTCACAGATCAAATGTTTTAGGTAACATATCATGCCATCAGTAAATATAGGTGAGAACACTATATTAACAATATGTAACAAAAGAAGCACTAAGTTCCAGTGTTTATTGTCCCTTTCAACGATATCACCAAAAATAAGTGGAGTATTTCGGAGAATGCACAGTGACTGAATAGCATTTATACCCAAGTGCTTGCTGTTATCATCTATTTTTAACCCACTTGGTTTGTTTTTGCGTTCTAAGAAACCATAATTAAAACTCTGTACTCTGTGCAACAGCGTTTTAATAGAGGTGTAACCATTTTTAATCAGGTACTGAAAAAAAAGCTTCAGCTAATACTGTACGACACCCTCCAACAAATCATGCATTATATCGACCGTATAATTGTCAGAACTATGAAAATAATGTAATGAATTGAGCACACAAGCTTTTTTAACACCATAAACGGAAGGTAGAGTAGGATCTTCACTTAGTGCATTACAATGTTCAAGATAAAGTTCTTTGGAGCGCAGAACAAGTCCAGGATTATTCTCAGTAAATACAGATTGAATTTCTTCCTTATTAGTTAAACAGAACCTACAACAGTATGTTGCGCTAAAACTTTCAACAAAACCCAACAAGCCATTTAAAGCAAGATTATCGCCTGTGATTTGTATGACGGAGCCAAACAATGGTTCGTTAATGAATGGAAGCTGGATTCCTGTTGTTTCTAATATTTTCAAATCATCTATTAGAGGCTTTAGTATTAGATCAAAACCATATGTCTTTAAATCCTCTGTGTAGAAAAGAGCTGCAAGATGTACATTCATTAGCACAGAGTTCAACTTTGGTGGGAGGTTCTTAAAAGTAAAATAAACACATCCAAGTTTGTGGATCCCCTTCTTGGTTAGCCGTTTCAAAATCGTCGTAGTAGAGCAAGATTTGTAAGGCATGTCTATGTTGTGAGAACAGAGGATGGTTTTGGAAATATAACCCATCATTAATGTCTTGGTACATCCCTGTTTTACTGCGTTTCTCTTGCAAGAAGCACTCTCTTATCTCACTGTTTTTGAAAATGGATTTTAATGTACCTAAAATGGGTACATACATGTACTTGTCTGTAACAGGAATCTGACTATAAACACCTGTAGGTCTATCTCTACGTGTATCCAATCTCACTCCAAGGACCAATTCTTTAGGCTCTACTATGTCCCATTTTTCAGAAAAATATTTCTTTCTCTTTGTCTCCGTGTTCAATTTTGAAAAAGGATTATCTAATTTATTTAAACTGTGCTCTATTTTCATACACATTTCTGACTCCTTATTTTCGGCGGAAAATGTTTGGAAAACTGCCTCTCGTGTTTGAATTTGTACATCACTGACAACTTCCTCCATTGAACTAACTATTGTTTGGACCGTGCTTTCAGGAACACCAGAGGCTTGTAAGTGTGCAACAATTGAGCCGCACATACTATCAAGAGAGTTCGGTGTGATAACAGGGGGAACCTGCAACAGGGATGCAGAAGTTGTTGGCTCATCACTTGATAATTCAACATCAGAATGTCTTTGCATGTCCTAATCCTGGTTGGAATCAACCTGTTCATCCTGGTGATGACTGTGTACATTGTTAAGATGCTTCCTGAAGCCCTTGTATGTACAAAAAGAAGAAGGACATCCTTGTTCTCCACACTTCAGACGTAGGTTTTTGGCTGGGTATAAACCGTGTTGGAACTGTAAATGCTGACATAGAAGCGAACAATTTTTGTGGTGTGTTTTGCAAACAAAACAGGTGAACATAATCACTGAACAGTTTTTTTTTAACAATTCCTTGACCTTTGTGCAATGGTGGGAATTTAAGCCTCACGTAGCAGTCGTGCTCTCAGCTCCTTGACTCGTGGCGTTTCCTTTGCGCTTCCAACATCTATGTTGTAGACTGTGGTTTGAATGAAGGTGTAGAAACCGAAGAGGTCTTCATCATAAGAGAGGCTGAAAACATAATGAGCTTTGAATAGCCCATCAAAGGCACCCACCGACGTCAGGGCGTTGCATGGGTTTGTTGTCCACAACGATGAAGAATCTCTCGACTTTCTTCTTATGTTGTCCAGTGCAGAGGAGGAAAGGCTGTCTGGCATCAACTTTCTCCAGGAATTTAGTGAGGCTGGCTCCATGCTATAGTTATAAAAACACAAATGGATATGCTTAGCATACTATAGTAGATAAACAGATCCCGTCTTAGTCCTTTGTCAACCTACATCTCAAACTTATTTACATAAAGTACAAGTTCATGGTACATACCTTAACAAAATCTAACAAGATGGTCCTCTGCCTGTGCGGCGCTGATCTTGACAGTTTTCTTATGGCCTCTTGATGTAGGGGGCAGAAGATGCAACAGCAACAGGAGAGCTGACATATCACTATCCCAGCCTTGAAGACAAAAAAGGACAGAACACAGAAAATTAAAAAAAAAGTATCACCTTTCTTATAGGGTTAGGGTTAATACATTTGCCATTTAGCTAAAAGAGCAGCTGATCATTATGTTAAAAAAAGCTGAACTGCATATGTGAATAATTAAAACAAATTGAGATATTATTGATACAGGAAGACTATCCACATTTACCATGATCATTCTCAGTCTCAGGGTTGCAACCTGCCCGCAGTTCCTCAACATGAAGACTGAAAGGAAGACTCTGGCTTTCTCTGATGACTTTGGGCTTGAAACATGAAGGCCACTTTGCAAGAAACTTTCCAGACACTTCATCCCCAAACATCAGTGAGAAATCCTGGTCAATCTTTAAACAGAGATACAACATCCACTTACAGGTTACTTGCATTTAGAAGGATTCAGAATTCAAATATTTATAACACTATCAAATAGTCTATAGATATCCTTACCAGTCCGGGTATGTCAAGGAAACGAGGGAAGACGTCAAAGACTGAAGATGTTGCATCCTGGTCATGAACCAGCTTCTGTCTGTATTCAAAGGTGGCTCTCATCTTCTCTTTGACCACGGATTAATCTGTGGAGTGTCTTATTACAGACACGGCCTCTCTGCACTCCTCATCCTTGAGCTGTTCAGCAATCAACAAAGATTCTCGTTGGGTTGTTGGACTGCCCTGGGGATTGGGCCTGGAATGCCCACGGAGGCCATCGTGGGTGTTGCGTTGGACTGTCTTGAGTCTCCAAGCAAGATAGCCAGTATTCGCCTCAGGGTCATAGTAATGTTCCTGTTCGCACACAATCAAAACATTTAGAAATATAAGGCAGAAATATCGATTGATGATGAAAACAACTGTTTTTGGATATCAAAAAGACTTACATATCCATGCTCTGGAAAGGTTCACAATTCCGAGTGCATTACTAGTCCTGACACTTCTGGGGGGAATCCTCCTTTGAAAAAATAAATAGATACACACATACAGTTTATTACATTTGTTTCTAATTTAATGTTTTTGCTCTGTCATTTGAAAGGATTTCTTACCCATGTGAATCTGTCATTTCTGCAACCAGAATGTTGATCATATGTCTGCGTGTCGTGTCTGACAGCGTCTTAGTTTTGTCATATTCTTTGAAGATTTCTTCACCTTTCGGGTTGGACCTCAGAATAGTATCAACTTTCTGCAAAAACATTTTTTTTTTTAAGTAACCAGTAGCTTCACGTTTAAACAAATTAATTATTTAATTAGGGCCCTAAGCTTTGTTACATTAGTTTAGTAACACTATATACTGTTATAAATTAATCTAATAATCTTAAAATCCAGTACATTTTACAGACAGTTTCAAGGTTTACCTGTCTTGCTTCATTACGTTCCAGCTCTACCAGGCCTCTCTTCCGGTTTTTAGTGGATGGGAGGATGATTGTCGAACCTGAACTTGTAGAAGCTGGTGATGCGCGGGGTCCTGGCAATGAAACTGGTGATGCTGTGGAGTCTGACAATACGGAGGACTGCGAGTTGTATTCCACCAATTCAAAAATACATACACACGATTAGTGGAAAAGCATGAACATGAACACCCTGCCTCCATATACGGGTGCTTGGACTCAAAAGGTTTATCCTTACCCGTTACTGGGTACTTGCGGTATCCAACCTTGAAGTTTCGGACCCCTGACTTTATCAGCTCATCAAATGTGTCTGCATCAACCTCGGTATCTGATGCATCAGTCAAGGCTAACACACCCTCGGATAGATGTTGAGCCTGCAGACTAAATTTGTCTGTTGCTGGGAGAAATAAAAAATAAATAAAACCTTAAGCCACCACATCTATTATCAATATAGCTATTTGAGCAATAATTATTCCTTTGTTTGAATTACACAGACCTTCTTGAAGAAACTGGAGGAAATGGAAATTGTCATCAGTTTGAGGAACTTTAATGTATTTTTGGACTCACCCATATTCCACTTTTGCCAGCATTTTCAGCCTGCATTCAAATAAATGAATGAGGTTAGCATTCTGCAAAATAGACTACGCAAGTTAAACATAACCATTTCAGTGGTATTTATTCTATGCATGTACTATTGTGATAGATGTAATAATAATAATTAATTCCCTTATGTAATAAATGTACATTTTTTTTTTTTTAACAATGAGCAATAAATATACTCAACTAAAACAGTAATCATTTCAGAATGACTTACAGTACCAAGACATAAGATTTCACTTTAAGCTAATATAGTCTACACACAATAGGCTAACCCGTATAGGCTTTTAGCACAACACATACACCATATTAACCAGGGACGGCTGGTATTAATGGGCTAACAGGGCTAAGCCCTCCCTACCTTTTACAGTAAACATGTTTTATTTTATATAGGCAAGGCAAGGCAAGGCAACTTTATTTATATAGCACTTTTCATACACAAGGCAGACTCAAAGTGCTTCACATATAAACATTGTCATACAATAAAATAAAATAATAGATAAGTAAAAGAAAAACATATGCAAAGAAATGGGTAAAATAGAAAAAGGCATTTTAGTATTAAAATAGAAAATAAAGGCAAAGTTAAAAAAGCTTTTTTTAGAAAGTGCAATGTATTTAAGATTTTAGCAGAAAGCTATAGCAAACATAAAAGTCTTCAGTCTTGTTTTAAAGGTGCTCAGAGTTGGGGCAAGTCTTAAATCCTCTGGGAGTTTATTCCAGCTATTTGTTGCATAGTAACTAAATCCTGCTTTCCCATGTTTTGTGTTTACTCTGGGGATAATTAACAGATTGGTCTCAGAGGATCTTAGTGGTCTAGAAGGCTGATGTAGTGGAAGCATATCAGTTAAATATTTTGGGCCTAAACCATGTAGGGATTTATAGGTTAGCAACATGATTTTAAAATCAATTCTCTGACCTACAGGAAGCCAGTGTAACGATTTCAGAATTGGTGTAATATGATCAAATTTTTTGGTCTTTGTTAGAACTCTAGCAGCAGCATTCTGAACAAGCTGAAGCTTCCTCAGAGTTTGTTTTGGGAGACCTGTGAGGAGACCATTGCAGTAATCAAGCTTACTAGTGATAAAGGCATGTACAAGTTTTTGTAAGTCTTCGGTGGACATGAGCCCTCTAAGTCTTGCTACATTTTTAAGGTGATAATATGCAGATTTTGTAACTGATTTGATGTGACTGTCAAAATGTAAATCTGAATCCATGATAACCCCTAGATTTCTGGCTTTGATTGAGGTTTTCAGGGACAGAGAGTGAAGGTGTTGGGTTACTTTAAGCCTTTCCGTTTTAGAACCAAATACAATTATCTCTGTTTTGTCCTCATTTAGTTGAAGGAAATTTCGGCACATCCATTCCTTCACTTGCTAAATGCACAGGCACAGCAGATCTATGGGCCGATAGTCATTTGGTGATAGCGATACATAGATTTGCGTGTCATCAGCATAGCAATGATGGTCAATATTGTTATTTTGCATGATTTGCCCTAGTGGGAGCATGTAGATGTTGAATAAAGAGGGTCCTAAGATCGAACCTTGTGGGACTCCACATGTCACGTTGGTTGATTCTGATACAAAGTCGCCAATGGAAACAAAGTAGTTCCTATTTTGTAGGTAGGACCTGAACCAATTTAAGACAGTGCCTGAAAGCCCCACCCAGTTTTCTAACCTTACCAGAAGTAATGTATGGTCTACAGTGTCGAATGCCGCACTGAGGTCAAGTAGCATTAGTATTGAGGTTTTGCCAGAGTCTGTGTTAAGACGGATGTCGTTTACAACTTTAATAAGGGCGGTCTCAGTGCTGTGCAGGGGTCGAAATCCTGATTGGAAGGTGTCATAGCAACCAGTTGATGCCAGGAAGTGATTTAGTTGCTGGAGGACAACTTTCTCAATGATTTTACTTATGAAGGGTAGATTTGATATTGGTCTGTAGTTGTTAATAATAGAGGCATCTAGGCTCCGCTTTTTTAAAAGGGGTTTAATAACTGCAGTTTTCAAAGCTTTTGGGAACTTGCCTGACGGGAGAGAGTTGTTAACTATCTGCAATATGTCTACTGCTAGGCAGTCGAAAACATTCTTAAAGAGGTTGGTTGGTTATCAATATAAAAAGCTGCAAACTCATTGCATTTCTGCGTGGAATGGAGATCAGGTGGAATTTCTGTTGGGGGGTTGGTCAGTCTGTCAACAGTTGCAAATAGGGTTTTTGCATTATTAGTGTTGGTTTTAATGATATTGGAGAAAAATGTTTCTCTAGCATTTTTTAAGTCTAAATTGCAGGCACGGAGCCTCTCTTTATAGATATCATGGTGAATATGAAGGTTTTTTTTACGCCACATGCGTTCAACCTTCCTGCATTCTTTTTTCTGTGCTGTTACAGAAGCAGCTTTTCTCCAGGGTGCCTTTTGCATCCCAGAAATCGTTTTAACCTTATAAGGTGCAATGACATCTATGACTTTCAAAATTTTCAAATTAAAGTTTTCTACAAGATCATCAGCAGAACATGGGTTTAGAGGTGGTAGCAAGGAGATGGCCTTTTTAAAAAGTACATTAGAATCTTCATTGATATACCGTTTTTTGACAGTGTTTGATTTTGTCTGTATGTCAGGAATAAAATATATGTTAAAGAAAACACAAAAGTGGTCAGGCAAGGAAGGATCAGTCACAGAGAGATCAGAAACATTGAGGCCCTTTGTGATAACCAGGTCTAGAGTGTGCCCCTTACAATGAGTAGCCTCTTTCACATGTTGAGACAGTTCAAATGTGTCCAAAATGGTAAAAAGTTTTTTTGCACACTTGTCATTCAAATCATCAGTATGAAAATTGAAGTCACCAGTTATAACTAGACAGTCAAATTCTGTGGAGATGCTAGACAATAATTCTGTGAAGTCATCGAAAAAATTTGCAGAATATGTGGGTGGCCTGTAAATAATTAATAGGAGAACTCTGGGGGAGCATTTCAATACAGCACTAAGGTATTCGAAACGATGGAAAATCACCAAATAACATCTGTTTCCCCTGAAATACATTTTTAAATATAGCAGCAACCCCTCCACCTCTTTTTCCAGATCTACATGCATCAAAAAAGTTATAGTCGGGAGGAGCTGTCTCTATCAGAACGGTTGCACTGTTATTTTGTTCCAGCCATGTTTCTGTTAAAAACATAAAATCCAGTTTAGAAGTGTTAATAAAATCATTAACTAAAAATGATTTGTTATTAAGAGACCTCACATTAAGTAGAGCCATCCTGATGGTGCTGTTGATAGGCTTTAAGGTTGTTTTTGGTTTGGAGGCAATAGATATGAGATTTGTGAGGTTAGCAGTGTGTCTAAGTTTCCCTTTGTTTACTCTCTTAGTGGTTACAGCATGAATGCGAAAGTTGCCCTGATTTGACGTAGGCAACCTTGGGTTCAGCAGATTATGAGAAACTTACTTTATACTGTGTCTACGGCTGAACCCTTTTTTGTCTCAGTAATACTCAGGACTACTATCAGTACGGTGGTGGGGGTGGGGCGCCATCCTCCTGGGTGTTAGCAGCCTGCGGCCATGACGTGGCGATGCTATCATTGACACAGATGCAAGTTTGATGCCAGCATATTCCAGTTTCTTAAAATCGGCTGGAAAATCGCAAAGGGAGTCATTGGAGCTGGAGTTGTTGTTGTGGCTATGGGAGAGATGAGGCTGGAGGTCATCGTCGATGGGGGAATGCAGAGGAGGGGGGTGGCCGTTCCTCGCCAAGCCAGCATCAGCGATGGGGGAGGGCACAGTGTTGATGGCGTCGGGCGGGCTGTTGTCTCTCTTCAAGGTCTGTGGGCTGTCTGCTATCTGTGTGTCAGATAGTGGCAGAGTAGTTGTGTGGGGGAGGCTGTAGTCTCACTTCTTCTCAACCTGTGCTCTGATTGTGGCCTGTGCGTCAGACCATGGCAAGATTGTGGCCTGTGCGTAAAGCGAGAAGAGAAGATTGTCCCTCAACAGTTTTGAGCCTAACCTGTTTGGGTGTAGGCCATCTGCTCTGAAAAGATATTTGCGCCCCCAGAATAAGTTGAAATTGTCAATAAAGTCCCTTCCTCTTTCAATGCAGACTCTGGAAAGCCATGTATTCAGTGCAAGTAGACGACTGAATCTGTTTATTCCCCTGTCAACTGTTGGTATGGGTCCACTGATGGAAGACTTGATGTGTATTTTGTCCAGTGTATCCAATAGATCAGTGTAATCCCTCTTCAGAAGTTCTGACTGTTCTCTTTGAATATCATTAAATCCTGCATGCACAATAATCTGTGAGATTTTGGGATTTTCCAATATGATTTTGGCTAGTTTATGGTTGATATCACTAACCATTCCATATGGGAAGATGCATGTTTTGATCTTCTTACCGGTTATATCCTTGATAGTTGAGTCTCCTATAATCAGAGTGTCTGGTTCATCTGCTTTCTCTGAGATGGGCCCTTGTTGGACGGTGGCAGACACAAGCACAGCCCGCCTCCGTGGCGACTGGTTGTTCCATCTCTGTCCGTACCGTCTGTCCGGACACATTTCAGGGGTCAGGGGTGCACAGGTGGCCGAGGCATGCGCAGCTCGCCTCCGTGGCGACTGGTTGTTCCGTCTCTGTCCGCACTGTCCGTCCGGACGCATCTCGGGGCTCAGGGGTGCATCGGTGGCAGGCGCGTTCGTGGACTCTTGAAGTGGCAGGAACCGGTTCTTCAGTGGCAGGGTTGATTTGAGTGACGGGCTAATCCGGCTGATACATGTAACTTTAGCTTTGGGTAGCTTAGCATTTTGTGTTGAGTGAACTTGTTGATTCACTTTGGTATGTTGCTTTGGCTTAGCGCCGACTCTGAGCCAGTGAGACGCAGCTGGAACTGTCTCTCTCTTGTCCAGCTTCGGGAAGGATACAGTGTAGCTTTGATCATCTTGCTGTATCTGAGTGAGCTCAGCAAACTCACCCATCGGCACTGTATCCTGTGATAGTCCTTTGCATTTTTCTACTGCTGCTAGTCTCGTTTCAATTAAAGCCAATGTCTGTTTCAGTTTGGCGCAGTCTGTGCATTTCCCAGTCTCCGTGCCTGAGATATCCGAATACAGAGGCAGGTTGGCGATAGGAAAGTCCAAGGTTTTTTCTGCGCTCTGATCCGGGAGTAAAAAGTGCCAAAATGTATTGTTGAATCGAGCGATTGAGGACGACGGAAACAAACTATATACTGTTAGGAAAATAAAATAAGATAAAGTAGATCTGAACGATGAATTAAGTAGTTTTTTCCAATGCCTAGCGGAGCTTCGGGAAACATGACCTCTCTCTCTGCTCTCCTCTCTCTCTACTCATATAATTATTATTAAAAAACGTAGAACATATTCTTTTATATTTTGGTTGAACCTAAAGCAGCAACAGCACCAAAAAGTGACAGAAAAAACCAGGATATATGATATATCTTGGGTTTTTCCGCGTGAATGGGCTAAATGTATTCAGCCCAAGCGGTAGCGTAAGCTTCCATTAAATTTTGAATGACAGGTATCGTGACACGCCCCCTTCATATGCTTCCCATTTGGGCTAAGTGTTCGAAACCACCTACTTGCTTACTGCTTACTACCTATTCAATACTTGGCTTACTTCTCGAATCCTTAAATAATGATTGAGTAATCCATTTTGAGTAATCGAGGTTCGGAAGACCGTTCTTACTTAACCACCTCAGATGACGTGAATCAAATGACGTGACAATAACCTACCGGCCGGGCGCCGTTAATAAATATTATAAATAAATATATAAACGTCACATTTAACGTCACAGTACATCTTCAACCTAAGGATTTGCGGTGATATGTTAAAAACAATTATTAAACAATTATTAAAAGCACTGCTGCTGCGGCTCCCCGTTTAGCGCCATTGCTTCCACTGTTCTTTTGAATAGACGCAGTGCATTCTGGGGCAGTTGAGTACGTATAGTAAGCTAGCGATGCTGGGTGTGTTCGAAACCGCGTACTTGCTCAGCCCGAGCACACGGGTAAGCGGCCATTTCATTGTGATTGGCAGGTGTCGTGACACGCCCCTATTTGGGCTAATTTCATTTAGCCCGCCAGAATATGGCCGGTAATAGTGCATTTGTAAGCGGGTCAACAACGTTTCGTATCGATACATTAAAAAAGCATATGTCTAAATAACCCAACATGACATGACAAGTGTGTAGAGAAATTGGCCCCTCTCCCAGCTGCATTTCAGCGACAGGCAGTAACAATAAGGTTCTCTAAGGCAGCCGTTCTCAATCTGTGGTACGCGTACCACTGATGGTACGCGAGCGCCCTCTAGTGGTACGCGGAGTATGAACGATTTTTTGAAGCAATTTTTTGAAGTTGAAGCAACCGTTAAAAAAAAAATCAGGGATGGGCGTGGGGAATCGATAACTCGAGTACTACTCGTTACAAATGAACTCGGTTGGTGGACAGGCAAACTCGAGTTTGCATACACACAAACAAACAAAGTTTTCTGAAGCAAATGTATCAATTTTCTGTGCGGCGCCACTAACGTAGGCCATGGGCACAAAGCAAATTAAATGTATCCATTTCTGTGTGGCGCGTTCCGTGCCGTGTGCAGGCACGCCAGAATTCAAAAAGTTAAGAGATGGCGGTTAAAGCAAAGCGCAGCGAAGAATTGAAATAGGCCTACTTTAAAGAAATAGGAGATCATAAGGTGAAATGTAAAATATGCCAAGCGAAATCGAGCTACCAGAGTAGCTACTAGGCCTACAAGTAAGGCGGCAACATATGCTCCTGAAACACAACGGTGAGTTGGTGCCATGCCGTAATTCCGACGCCTCATTGTTCCGACGTCTCAATGTTCCGAAATATTTCCCATTAGATCGACATGTCACTATTCCGACGGTTCAATGTTCCGAAAACGAAACCCATTGGTCCGAAGGTCCGTTAGTCCGACTTTTCGAAAAGGAGGCGCATTAGGCCGACGGTTCAATATGCCGAATAGGAAAAATAGTTTTATACCTCGCTCGCTCCCTCTCCCTCTCACTCTCTCTCTGTCTCCAAAATACAACCTAGGCCTACATATCACGTTCACGATGAATTTTGGAGGGCAAAAAGACAACGCTTCACTTCATTTCGACACGGTGTTGCAGCACCATGGACAGAGAGCGGAGGTCTAATTCTCAACACGGGCACGAACACACACACACACACACACACACACACACACACACACACACACACACACACACACACACACACACACACAGAGTGAGAGAGGGAGCGAGCGAGGTATAAAACTCTTTTTCCTATTCGGCATATTGAACCGTCGGCCTAATGCGCCTCCTTTTTGAAAAGTCGGACTAACGGACCTTCGGACCAATGGGTTTCGTTTTCGGAACATTGAACCGTCGGAATAGTGGCATGTCGATCTAATGGGAAATATTTCGGAACATTGAGACGTCGGAACAATGAGGCGTCGGAATTACGGGCAGGCCCCCGGTGAGTTCGGGAAAGCAGACCCGCAGCAACCAAGTGTGTCGGCTATTTTAACCGCCGCAAGACGCAGCCGTAATCCCGGCCGTGTAGAGAAGATCACAACGCGTAATCCATAGTCCATTTGCTGCCGTTTTATTTGCAGCTTTAAATTATTTGCAATGGTTAGGCTACTTGTTTCGTTTTAGTTTTTTGTTACAACTGTTACAGGCCTTGGTTCGACATGATTTAAATTGTGAGACGCATAGGCCTATTTATTTTTGTAAGGAAAATGTGTTTTGAACGTTTGCAAAAATAAATAATGAATACTCTGATAACGCTGACTGTTCCATCATATGCAATCATCTTAAACCTGCATTGACTAACTGCTGTGACGACGAGTAGGGGAAGCAACATTTTTGCAAAATCGTCCTGTGACGAGACGTTGAAAGTCTGCTTTCAGAGGCCAGACATTTCTGGACTTTTGGATGCAGCGACGCAGCGAATATCCTGCGCTTTCAGACAAGGCTGTGCGCTTTCTCATTCCATTTGCGACCAGGCTTCTCTTGGTCGCAAATGGTCGCAAATAAGAGCGATGACTACTGTCATGTCATCGCTCTTAATTTATCCCCAAAAACGCAGCTGATCGGACGCATCACACGATTCGGAGGCATGCATCACATTTAGGGATTTTAAAAACTGATTCTTATTATTTTTTTAAAAAAATGCATTCGGAAGAGAAGGGAGACTAGCGTTGCTCACGGGTTGGAATGAAAGGGAGAAAAGGGGACAGAGTTGCCTGCGGAAGCGATGTCTGAGATGCAGAGACTGCTTCACGCTACCAGTGTCAGTTTCGTACGGTGTGGAACAGGGATGGGCAACTTTCATGATAAAGAGGGCCACATTTTTTATCATAACCATCGGAGGGCCACATCACTGCACACTTCAACTAAACGTGAGCTGAGAGAAGCTACATAATTTTGAATTTGGTAGATGATTTCCAGTATTCTGGTGCATTTTGGCGATGGCCACTACCTAAAAAATCGTCCAGAATCATAACCTATGTACGGTATGTTAATTGAACCAACATACATTCATTTCATGTTTTCCATGCTCAAACAGCCACATGAATGGTCAGTATTTTTATCAGTGCAAAGGGCTCACATACATCATCATTCAATGAAGTCAAAAAACTGAAAAACAGTGGCCCAACATTAAGTGCAACAACTCAATGAACTCAAACCCAACAAAGAGTTGTAGTAGTTGTAGTGGCGACTTAAGTGGATCTTTAATGACTGATATCGCTTCTAAGCAAACTAGACGCATGGGTTTGCCTTTGAATTCTATGAATTCTTCTCATCTTTCTTGAACGAGTTTTCTGTAACTCGATCAATTATTATTATTATTATAATTTTTTTTTTTTTATAATTATGTGCGGGCTGAGTGGGCATGCGGGCCGCGGGCCGCCAGTTGCCCATCCCTGGTGTGGAATGAGAGCTCGGGAAGGCACTATTGCGCAAGTACGACTGCGTGCTTGCGCAATAGCATACTGCCCGAGAATGCAGTATCGCTGTCAAATCTGTCCCTGGGAAAAGTAACGTTGCTTGCGCCGAATTGAAAAAGGAAACCGCTATAATGAAATGGTGGTAATATTTCCACATTAATTGATAAAATAACAGGGGATGGGAAGGGGGGATGGCTGTTTCAGAAGGGGGATGATTTTGATAATTTTAATTCCAAAGGGGGATGCCATCCCCCCTCAACTTGTGTGCTGGAAGCAGGTTGGATACTGAACCAAGTCTGAGGCTAAAGCTAACCTCAATCGACCCAGACATCACACCCCTCCCACTAAGCATGATAGGCCTAATTTTCAATGTGTGCCTGAGTACATTCTCCTTCAAACCTAAACATAGTTGATATTCTGACCTTATGGCACTTACTGCAGTATTTTTTAATACTGAATACGTTGTTTTTCTATGATACACTTGTTCTTACTCATGATAGTTTGATTACAGTGTTATCGCAGTACACATGATTTCTCTCTTTGCTGCGCATGATTACTTATAACAGGATTGTTTGACTCCAGTATTTAAATATTCATGTTCAATTCTTTGAATGTTTTGATGCAGTACAATTTACCTCACATGATTGGTTGACTGCAGTTGTTAAAAATTAATATTCAGTGCTCTGAATGCTTTAATACAGTATACTTGTTAATAACCTCACTAGATTGACTGGTATGTTATATGCCAGATGATATCCCCATTTGCTGGGTACCCCTATTGAGGCAGTTGTTCAATTGTTAGTATTATCCCGTTGCAAGTGTTTAAATACAATACATGAGTTATAGACAGTCGGTTGCTTCAGTCAAGTCAAGTTATGTGAATAATAAATCGTGTTATTAATATTAATGCCTTCTGTGTAAACTCTATGTAGTTATAGGCCTACGCACTTTATTTTAATTCCGGTGGTACTTGGAGAGCCAAATCATTTCTAAGGTGGTACTCATAGTAAAAAGTTTGAGAACCACTGCTCTAAGGAATCAGAAATGATCAAATATAATGTTGCATACAACACTGCCAAAGAGGAGTTGCCCTTCACCAAATTTAAATCCGAAATTATTCTCATGAAGAAAAATGGATTAAACGTC
Source organism: Gadus morhua (assembly GCF_902167405.1). Classification (NCBI taxonomy): domain Eukaryota; kingdom Metazoa; phylum Chordata; class Actinopteri; order Gadiformes; family Gadidae; genus Gadus; species Gadus morhua. The sequence continues at coordinate 15,049,323 of NC_044049.1, read as the reverse complement.
AACCCAACGTATAGCAATGAGATGGCATGTGCACAATTCATTGCGGTAATAGGCGACACCTTAAAGCTAAAGACAGCTGCGGACGTCGGAAACGCCACATACATGTCCTTCACGATTCACGGCGAGACAGACGTCTCGACCAAAGAGTGTGTGATCGTCTACAGCCGCATTTTGGCGCAAAGGGAGACCGGTCAACATTTTAATTGTTTAATACTTTAAGCACGAAAAATTTTTTTATTTTGCTCAATGGTTTAGTTCGAAATGTTCAATTTCAGCTCAGTGAAGCACTTTAAACACCTTATTTTTCTTTATAATTGTGCTTGAAATAAAGACACACATTTCTCTACAACTTATTCTTGTTTAAAAATCATTCACATTATATGAAAGTTATGAACAGAGATATAAAGGTGACCTCATGGCGTCTGGCCCTGTGAAGTATTGATAAATGTTAGCCCACCCACCTAAAAGCACCAACAGCCGTCATTGATATTAAGGCCACACTCACACTGGCAGATTTGAGCATGGTTAGGTGTGAAAACGGCCACGGCAAGATGGCCTAGTGTGAGTGCACCCTAACACATTGAAAAGTAGCTAACAATTAGCATCAAGCTAGCAGACATTAGCATGTCCAATTTATACATTAGCCACACTCCAGCTGTCCTACATCATGACGCAATATTGATCCCCTTTATATGAGGATGCATATTATATACTGAACTTGTAATACCGAAGCCAAGTCATACACCTTGAAAACAAGTAGGCCTAAAGATAGCAAAATATGCGTGGCCATTTTATCAGTTTGACCACCAAATGAAATAGGCCTAAAAAATTATCCCGGTTTAAAATACACAGGGGGCCGGAGGCGAAATATAGCCTTAATATGAGAAACTAATGTTAAAAGAAATACAAAAGTTGACTTACTTACCGAATCACAAGAGGATGCAGGTTTCAAATAGACTCCTTGCACCATTGAGACGAGACTGTGCAGTGTGTGCTATGGTGGGGGAGGGTCAATTTACCAGAAATTTACACCTGAAGTGTGTTGGGCAAAATAACCTGCTGAGTACATCACATGTACATTACAAATATAGCTAACTCCTACCCTAGCCTGATGAGCACATCACATGGCAGGCACATTACAATATAGTCAACTCTTGCTCTAACCCAACGAACACATAACACAAACATGATAATATAGTCAGGTCAAGGCCGGAGCCGAAGGCCCCATTTCCCAACCAGGCAAATGGTGGACACTCAGACAATGCACCAGTCATCCTCAAGAACGGGAGAGCCACATTAATTTATCACACAGGAGACACTTCGAGGAGCTCTCCCCCGTTAGGAGGAACACAAGAGATACACATGCATATACCAGGGCCGGAGAGCCAAGGTCAAGCAAAAACACACAGAACCACACACACCTCAAACGCACACACCTCATCGAGAGGAGGATACAGCATAAGACTGTATCACACAGGGACTCTTCATCTTCTTCTGAAGCAGACCTTCCACGGAGGCGAAGCTCTGGACGAACCATCAGCGCTGATTAGGGACTTAGACATATTCGATCTCTCACGCTTTATGACTCTGTATAACCGTTGCCACTTTACTTAATAAATCCAAGGTCCTCGTGCCGACAGACTTTATAACCTCTCCGTCTCATTTCATCTGGTCCAGTAACTAGACAGACCGTTTTTCCCCTCAAGTGTCACTTCCAGGTTTGGAGTTAAGTGTTCAATTATTCAGAGTTAATTTTACTACAATGACACTTACAGATTTGATTTGAAGATAATTCGTTTTGACACCCTGTTTTAACACCAACTCTTCGAAAAATTAGAGTTAAATATACGGGATTTGACTCTTTCCAGAGTATATTTAACTATGCTCTAACTCAAACTTCCTCAACACCAACATTTTAACTCTCCTCAATTTGCTGTGTACAAAGCTCTCCACAACCTAGCCCTCAGTTACCTCTGCACATCCTCCAAGAATACACTCCCTCCCGCTCCCTCCGCTCAACCTCTGCTGGACTACTATGTATCCCCACATCACGACTCATTACAATGGGTGCCCAGTCATTCAGCTGTTCAGCACCCAGGCTCTGGAACTCCCTCCCCCCACACATAAAACAGTCGGACACCATTAGCCTACAACCTTCAAGTCACAACTCAAAACTCACCTGTTCAAACTCGCACACAACGTCTAACTGATCACTGTCTCGATGGTTGATTATTTTTCCACAATGTCTTGTTTTTAAACGATTTATGATAACTTTATGCTCTGTAAGGTGACCTTGGGTGTCTTGAAAGGCACCCTTTAAATTAAATGTATCATTATTATTATTAAAGAAAGATGTTAGTCAAAATGCATTAATTTCCTTATAGTATATTTACGGATTCTGTGTTTCATAATAAAAACAGCTAGTGTTGTGATAACCCTGCTTAGTGCATACACTCTGAATACTCGCTATTTTTAAGTAAGCAAGATTTCATTCAATTTGTATATGTTTATTATAGTTTGGGAAGTAACTCACCATCCGCAGCCTTCACATTGGCCCTTAGGCAGTACTCTCAGTAACTGCTACATACTTAAGACCCACCTCTTCTCTTTGGCATGTATTTTAAGCTGAGCTCGACACCTTGACTATCAATTCTACGATGTTATTTTTTCTTCCTATGTTTGCTATTTATTGTTTATTATTTAATCTGATATTAAAAATGGACTTGACTTAATACTTACAATACTGAAGTCAAAAGTAGCCTCTGTGGCAAAATACCAGGGGCCTCATGTACTAAAGTTGCGTACGTACAAAAACGTGGCGTACGTCCTTTTCCACGCTCACGTTCAGATGTACAAAACGTGAAATGACCGTAAAAATGTGCGGTCCCCACGCCAGCTCCAGAGCTGTCGTACGCACGTTTCTACAGCTATTGTTCCTTTGGCGACACTTAGAGGTGACGCTGGGAAACTGGGAAAAAAGGTGAAAACAATGACTCAGAGTGATTTGCACATCAGAGACACACTAATGAACAATTAACACACCTTGCAATTATATGGTCGGCTATAAAAGCATGCGCAATGGATGAAGAAAATTGTTTTAAAAATGGCTGCGTTAGCGTTGTTAGAGGACATCGCAAATGGTCAAATCCGAAGGGCGCTGGAGACGCCGGGGCCGACGGAGGAGACGCCGGGGTCGACGGAGGAGACGCCGGGGCCGACGGAGCAATCCGTGCCCTCTCCTTGCTTGTCTATTCAAAAATAAAAAATGTAAGTTAATAAACACGAGTCAAAGTCTTTAATATCCTGGCATCTTTACGCACGACTTATGTAATTGCAAGCAGCCAATTGTATGACCAGTATAATTACAGCATTTATGACTTCAGCATATTTACCTTGGGGATGATCGGTGTCCCCTTCATGGGCTCCCACCACTCCGGTGAGAGCCGTGTCACCGATCAAAGCGGCCACTCTCAAATCGAAGGGGGAGAGTTCCCCCACTCCCGTCCCCCCACCTGTTGCGGTCACGCTTCGGCGGTGGGCAGAAACCCTCCGCTTCACCTCCACCTTGAGGTCTGACCACTTTTTTTTAATTTCAGAGTGTGTGCGCTGCTGAGACCCCACTGCATTGACGGCCTCGCAAACACACTCCCACTCACTTCTCTTTTGTTTTGCATTTATCCCTGTTGACAGGGTTCCAATAGCATATGCTTGCGCATTTCTACCTCGTGGAGCAAAATCTCGAGCTCAGACTCCGTGAAGTTTCGTTTTTTGCCTCTGTTCATGGTGCCAGGTGATCGGATTAAGAGGTGAATCTCAGGTCCAGAGGCCTATTTAAATGAAATTGCATATTTAAATGAGGGCGTGGACAGGGAGGACTTTGGCACCTCGGCATGTGCGCTCAATTCCACGTTGATCGAGATGTACAAAAGAAACGTGCTTGGATCCATGCGTTCGCACACTTTGATACATCTGAATTTATTTGTGCGTAAGACAGTTTCTGGGTTTTGGCGTACGCCAAGTTTCAGTATGAAATCCACGCAAGTCTTAGTACATGAGGCCCCAGGCGTACTGTAATGAGAGACACATGTGAGACATATTTAGCATGAGACAGCTTTCAGTCATTACTGAGAAAGTACTCACAAAATGAAATGTGAAGGGGTGATGCCAATAGGAAGTTATCTGAGGTTTCCTATGCACACTTGAATTTTAAAACTCAAATTCTTTGAAAATGCAATGAAATGAGAACACCCATTTAATGGGATACCTTAAAAGCAGTATTTAGAGGAGAAGTTATAGAATTTTCTTCGTATAAGAAGAAAGAAAGTAATAAAAGAAACAAACAAATTGAAAGAACAAGTACGGAAATAAAAATTAAGTCTGGAGCAAAATATTTGAGAGAATATAAAAATAAGTTTAAACGGAAATCAACAATCTAGTTACACATAGTTGTAAGACAAGTCTTGTGTTTCTGAAACAGCAATTATGAAAGCACATCTAAATCTATGAAGATATTAGCCTGGAAACTGAGGAAAACGTTTTAACTTCATAATGGCAACATGACTCACCATTATCATGAAAACCACACAGTCATTCCCATGACTCTGCTTTGGAAGCCCCTATATGAAAAAAGGCAGAAATAAAGCAATGTAGCTGATTATGACACAATAATTCAGGGACAAGTTCTGGACCCCAGGAAGACTAGCTCTCACTCCAGTGTGTTGCCAATGGCTGGGGATCCTAATAAATCAAATCAAACATTGCAAACAATACCTCAAAATCCAGAGCCATGTTCTCTGTCCAGGATCCCGCAACGATGCGCTGTGCAACATCCCTATTCAATGAAGAGCAAAACAAAATCTCATATCAAAAAGTCCACATATGTCTGGTCCTGTAGGAGAGGACCAAAACATAAACCAGAACAACTGTTGCTTCGGAACATGAAACACAGTTGTAGAAAGGAATGCAGACAAGAACATGTTCAAACCATGCAAACTGGTAAATTGTAGCTTATTGGCAAAAGTTAAACTAGGAGAATTTCTGTTTCCCTTTTCTTTTGATTGTGTTGGAAAGATGGCTATTAAAAGTCAACTTAAAAGACCATCTGTCTGACTGAGCACTCCTTATTTCCACAGTACCTCCTGACTGAACTTTTGTCTCTTGAACTGATCTTAACAGAAAGCTTACTGGGAAATGGAGCAGAGGATCACAGTTGGAGGGAGGGAGCTACGTTGGGGGTACATGGAGGTTGGCAATATAAATGTCCTTTCCCTATAAAATTCAGACAATCCTACAATCAAACAACAATGCTACATGTAACATAAAGATATGGCTGAGTGCTATTGTCTATTGCTCACAATTATGCAAGAAAGCCTCAACATTTACACAACCTATTAATCGAGTCAAAACACACCTGCATATTACCCATCTTCTGGACCAAACTGAGGCACGCATTTCCTACCTGTTGGTTTAGTTTACACACAGTGTCAGACAATAAATTCCAGATGGGGTTTTATTAAAACATGCCTTAACCATAACATTGGACAGTTGTAAATCACCATTGAGTCGATGTCCCTTTGAAGTCCAAGTGTCAGGAAGTTAGACCTTGACAGGCAAGTAGGCATATGTTTGACGATGAGCTCCTCACCTGGGGTCTCATTTATAACCGTTGCGTACACACAAAACGGGGCTGAAAGTTGCGTACGTGACTTTTCACGCCAAGGTTGTGATCTATAAAAAAACAACTTGACGGGAAAATGTGCGCAGCCCTAAGCAAACTCTGACCCATGCGTACGCATGGTTTGGAGGAAAAGGAGAATTGGCGACACAGACGGTGTGGTGGTGAACTGAAGTCAGACCGAAGAACTGCAGAGTGAGAAGAACGATTATGTTTTATCATCGCCCTTCATCAATTTAATTTCAACCCGTATCATGCGTTAAATCCTAATCAGAATAATTAAAGTCCACTGCGTTATTTCTCAGTTATAACTCCAGAAATATCTCCTTAGAATAGAAATAAAAAGAAATTCTCTATATTTAATCCCGTCACTCCATACTGTCCACTGACGGCGCGACTGCATGGAATAAAGCATCTGTCCAACATGTGTCAATAACATAATATTTTTATGTGACACTGTAAACACATGATCAAATGTCAATTAAATCCCAAGTGTGAAAAACCAAGCCACACTCATCACAATCGTTTTCCGTTACTCTTGATGCTTTTCATGACAAATCAGGCATTAAAAAGGGGTTATGTTCAAGAACATTTTAAGTGGGTAATTACAAACTTATTATCCAAGGCGTTCTCGTCAGTCTTATTACCGTAACCCTATAAATACAGAGGTGAGCGCCGGCCGTGGTAATGCTGCACCATATGGCACTTCTGGCGGACCATGCAGGATTCGGAGGGAGAGGGTATTTAGGGACCATAACGATTTATTGGTAGGCTACATAAAAATATGTAACTCTATGTCAGACCACTTCTTTTTTAATTCTGGGACTGTGCGCTCCGTGCTACTGACAGAGTTCACTGCTGCAGCAACATGTTGCCACTCACTCTGCTTTTTGTTGTTGGCGATTCCAATCCCGTGACCGCCGAACAAAACTACCTTTCGGGCCTCCATCTCACCCACAAGTGTCTCCACTTCAACCTCCGTGAAATTTCGCTTTTTGGATTTTCTCTGTACTTCTGCCATTGTTTCCAACAAGACATAATACCGGCATCTGAGTCTGTTTTATATGCAGATCGCATTCATGAGGTCATTTGCATTGACCATTTATGGTTAAAAAGGGGCGTGTAGAGGGCGGAACGTGAAGCTGATTCAGCTGCGCACAATTATAGTCAGTATGTGATTTATAAAGCAAAGTTTGCGTACAGGTGTGCGTACGCAGTGTTTTATAAATCCGAATATTTTTTGGCGCACGCAAAACTTGGCTTCTGGGCGTACGCACATTTTTAGTAACGATCCCACGCACAGTTTTATAAATGAGACCCCTGGCCTTTTTGGATCCAGGACATAGTTGATCTGGGGCAGTGTGTAGAAATAAATCAACAGGCAAAATTATTGATTTCCCAAATGAATAATGAAATATTAACACTTATCATAGTCAGGGGCGATTCTAGGTAGTGGGGGGCCCCTAGGCAGAGGATTGTTGACGGACGGACGGACGGGGGTGTGTGGAACGATTGTTGACGGGGGGGGGGGGGTGTATGGAGCGATTGTTGACCGGGGGGGGAGTGGAGTGATTTTTTTTTTTTTGGCCCCCCCGTGGCCCGGGGCCCCCAAACAATTGCGGGGCCCCAGGCAGGCAGTTGCCTGGTATGCCTAATGGGATGCGGCGCCTCTGATCATAGTATATTAAGACATTGGTTTACCAGCTGCTCAGTAAGGGGGTGATGACCCTTTAGGGTCTATAAGGCTCTGCAGGGCTTCAGTGTTGACAATATTGTCAAGACCTCACATTTCTCTGTACATTGGTCCAGGTGGTGCGGATCCATTTGCACTGTAATCAAAAGGCAGAACATCGTCATGACTTGATCCATGCACATCTTTAAAGCAGTTATACAGACGAAATAGCAGGATGTCACCTCACCTTTGGAATTAGCTGGAGCTGAAGTGCCAATTGAAAACAGTGCAGATGCTGTAAAAGGTTAACAGGGATTCAAAAATAATAGTGGTGAAGATAATGTAATATTAAGTCTATATATTAATGTTTAACGATACGCACCCATTATAGCCTTTCCAGTCTGATCAAGAGCAATGTCCTCTGATACATTATTCCGAAGGTCTGTCAATATCTTCTCGTTAACCATCACATTGTGGTGGTGTATCACAGATCGCATGAGAAAGACATGGCTTCCTGGAGACATCATGTTCATAAAGTAGTTATTTTTTCTCATTTTTGAGAAAAATTGCTCAGCTGTCTGAGAGTTCACCCAGCCACGGAGTTCGGGGACAAGGCCAATTTTTCGAAGGCAATCTTTTGGATCCTTAGTGTTTGCCTTCATGGAAAATGTCGTACAGTGCAAAGTGGTCTGAAGATACTGTACTTGGGTGTGCATTTATGCCTGAATGCTCCTTCTTCAACTTCAGCCAGGGTAGGTTGATTTCTAATTCACCTTTCTCAGCAGATTTGAGATTTGTTGGTGTTGCTTCAGCCAGTCGCCCTTCATGTGGCCTGAATGGTATTGTTTCAGGCTCACGCAAGTTGGTGTGAGTAACCAACCCCCTGGCAAAGTCGTAGATCAACACATTTGGCAGGTGTTTAAAGGAGAGTAGCATGTCAGCATAATCCCGTGGACTTTCTGCTCTCAAATTGAATTTGACCGAATTTACAATACCACAAGGGCACATTATCTGCCCAGCCACCTTAACAAGAAAATAAATTGCAATGTAAGTACAATGACAACAAAGTGACTTGTTGATAGTGTTAAGATGTCGGTTAGATACATGCAATTTTCTGTAAATAAAAACTATGGAAAAAAATTGAATAATAACTTAACAGATGCACCCCAGACCTTTTGGAACACCTTGTCATATGTACTGCAGCTTTTCATCTGTTCCCTCAATCGCAGGATAAGATCCATTTTTGATCCAGAGGAGTCAAGGGCACAGTGTTTCACCAAGTTCCTCACAACATCAACCTATGAAAACAAGCACGAGTACCTCAATCAATAAGCTGTTGTAGACAGACCTCAGCTAAATTGTATTAAACACTTGCATATGTTATATTATGAATGGAAATTTAATAATATAAGTTTGGGGGAAAGGTAGCCTCACCTTCAAGTTCATTATCTCATCGGTCAATCTCTCCTCTGTGATTTCTACCTCTTCCTGCTCTAGCACTGTCGACTGGTTCCTGCCTTTGCCCTTCATATATTCAGTATTAATAACTATGTTGCTGTTCCTGGTCTGAGGACCTATCCACGGTGTCCATGTGTCATAGGATGGGGACAGCACACATGGGTTTGAAGCGTTACCTAGGTAAGAGACAAAAACACAATGCAAGCAAAAAACATTAAATTGGATATTCTGGTGCAAAGCACCAGAATTACTTCCCTTACAATTCCTCCAAGTTGAAATTCTTTACTTACTCTTTAGAAAGCCCTGGCAAAGGATCTCTTGGCTAATACTATGCCAGAAGTCTTCAATGTCGACCCGGCCATCAAATTCAGGTGGTGGCTCTTTAAGGTCACTCACTGAAAGACAAACAGTTGTCTAAATAACAGTGTAACATACCCCACAAGAGATGTGAAAAAATAACCACTCACCTGGCATGCTGAAGACTCCCTTCTTGTGCAAATCCATAACAACAACAGAAGGATGATCGCCACAGTTTACACAGGAGAAAGTGTACTCATGGGAAGACAGCGCCTCAAAATGAAGGTACCCATGACGTAAGGAATCGAGGTCTGGATACTTCTGATTATTTGTGGCTTGTAAAGCCTCCACAACTCTCCCAACTGCTTCATGGTTCTACAAATTAATTTGGAGGAAGAACTGTTGGGTTGATATCAAGGGAAAGGAACACAGGCTTACACATTAAAGATATCATTTATGTATTACCTGGATAGAGTTCCTCAGAAATAAGCAGAAATGATGTGTCAAAATCACACGATCATTGAAATTATGAAGCCCCTCTGTCCACTCCTGGTATCTGTAAAATGTGCAACATGCAACACATTTTTTACAATATGTTGTAACACCTGAAAAAAGGATTTTTTTTATTAAAGGCTGTTAAAAGTTGTGTCATTGCAATGATGGTTAATGAATGACAAAAATTAAAAAATACCTATCTTCAAATGCAATGCAACCTACCATCCACTACTCCAGTAACTGTTACAATCTTTGCTCTTCGATGTAATATGATTGGTTCTGAAAGAGGGACTTTACCGGGACGCTTGTGACAATAGATCTTTTTTGGTACTAAATGTCTTGGCATTTCCTCGGATGATTGGATTGTGGCAAGGTTGGTCGGGAGGTTTGCTGGCAAGGCTTTATGTGAAATTAGATATTCAACCATTTCCACCAGTGTATTTCCTTCAGGGGGATATATAAAATCTATTTCGTCTTCTTTTGTATCTTCAACCTGGATATTGTCAGTTGTCTGCATGTTCTTGAGTAAGATTCACATGAACTGTCAGTGGTGAACCTAGGGATTCAGCAGTAAGCTTCCTTCTCAGACACTCGCTCTCTGTGCTTTTGCTCAACCATTTTGTCTCAACCATCTCCTTCAGAATCCCTTCATCAGGGACAAAGGGTGAAGCAATCGACACAGAACTAAACAACAAGGAACGAACATGTTTCGTTCCTTGAAGAAATTCCTCTTTTGCGATCAACACACATCGAATCAAGGTGATTATCTGTGGTAATATCAGAGGTTTTTTTGACTGTGGTGCCTTGGAATGTGGAGCTTTAAGGGTTTTTTTGTGCAGTTTTGTGCCACAAAAGCAACATGTTGTCATTTTTCGCCTTGCCAACAATATCTTCGTGGTCACCAGAGCCGTCGTGGGGGCAGGAGTCACCCGAGCCGTCGTCGGAGCAGGGGCAGGAGTCACCAGAGCCTTTATGGGGGCAGGAGTCACCAGAGCCTTTATGGGGGCAGGAGTCACCAGAGCCTTTATGGGGGCAGGAGTCACCAGAGCCTTTATGGGGGCAGGAGTCCCCAGAGCCGTCGTGGGAGCAGGAGTCACCAGAGCCGTCGTGGGAGCAGGAGTCACCAGAGCCGTCGTGGGAGCAGGAGTCCCCAGAGCTGATGTGGGAGCAGGAGTCACCAGAGCTGATGTGGGAGAAGGAGTCACCAGAGCCGTCGTGGGAGCAGGAGTCACCAGGTCCGTCGTGGGAGCAGGAGCAGGAGTCACCAGATCCGTCATGGGAGCAGGAGTCACCAGAGCTGATGTGGGAGCAGGAGTCACCAGAGCTGATGTGGGAGCAGGAGTCACCAGAGCTGTCGTGGGAGCAGGAGTCGTCATTGTATTGCAGCAGGTTGAAATATGTTTGAAGAAACTGTCCTTCTTCACCATAATTTTTGACCATGAAATGCAGTGATAATGGCTCTCACCTAAACAGCCAAGGTGACATTTGAATATGTGATGTCCTAAAAAAAAAAGACAGAAAAGGTGAATACGTTTTCATAGAAACATACCAAATATTTTTTTGAGTTATTTGTTAGAGAGCAATAAATATTCATATATCGGATGATACAACCTTCTCCTAGAACATAATTATCATGTCTATAACCTGAACTTTTACAGGGTGAATGTGTGAAGAAACAGGATGCATCTAAATACACATACATTGATTTTTAATATAAAGGACACTACACCTTAGGGGAACAGGGACCATAGATGGACTTACCACAATACTTCACAACGGACCGCTGATGTGTCTGCAAATTTGCAGTGAGCTCAGGGTAACCCCCTGTCTTGTGGCATAACGGACACTGGAAAGTATCCATGTCCAATCTGGACATGGATACTTTTATCCAAAGCGACTTACAATAAGTACATTTGTCATAAGAAGTGCATCAATATAACGCTGTCGGTACAGAAAGGATGTTCATAGAACCAAGTGCAAGTACAACAATCGCTAGGCTAACCAATTCCCCGTGTTACAGCAATGATAGCAGCTACTGCAGTTGCTACACAGTTAAGTACCATAATACAATACAATACAACACAACACAATGCAGTGTACAATGGTGGCCAGAAAGGGGAGGGTGGCTATGCAGTGTCGAGGTGGACTCTGAACAGGTGAGTCTTGAGTCTTTTTCGGAAGATAGTGAACGACTCTGCAGTCCTGAGAGCGGCAGGGAGCTCGTTCCGCCACTGAGGTGCCAAAACCGAGAAAAGTTGTGACTTTGCTGAACGTCCTTTGCTAGCTCTTAGCGATGGTGGTACCAGACGTCCAGCTGAGGTAGTTGAGATCGAACTGAGGTGTGTGGCTTTAGCAATGCTTGGAGGTAGGCAGGGGCAATTCCATCGACTGATGCAAGCTACTACAGGGAGCCAGTGGAGGTCCCGGAAGAGGGGGGTCACATGGGAGAACTTCGGTAGGTTGAACACGTGGCGCGCTGCCGCATTCTGGATGCGCTGCAAAGGTTTAATTGCAGAGGCAGAAAGTCCAGCCAGGAGTGAGTTGCAGTAGTCGAGGCGGGAGATGACCAGTGATTGGAGTAGTGTTGGCTATGTAAGGCTGGAGAAGGCTATTTAAATTTTTAAAGATTTGCGCGAGAATCTATATCTCTCCAGCAAAAAGTCATCCGATATGCCAAGATGTCGAGCCGGGGTCTTATTAATCGCTCCCGGTGGATTGCACGTATAATTTGGGCTCCGATATCAGCAGGCCTCTCATTGTGAACACATGAAATCGGTTCGCGGGTTTAAATACCCAAAACCGGGTTTTGTTTCAAACTTAACCTGCGCAAAACCTGCTCCGACCAGGTTTGATTCAGAGCATATGTTTCTATAGTAACTAACATACCGTGTTAATTTTGGAACAGAAAACCTAGTGTTACCGCAAACCCTGGGTTAACCTACCCAGTTATGTGATAAAACCGGCTTTGTGGAATACCCCACAGGCATGGACGCCTGTTCCGGGTTCTGCGCAGGGGTTTCTGGGTATTCGCTGTTGCCTGTTGTTTGGACGTTTCCTTTGTAATTGTTAAAGTGGTATTAAGTGGGGGTAATTGGTTGGGTTTGTTCGTTGTTGGTGTGTAGTTTTGTGTTGTTCTGTTATCATGTTGTGCTCATTGTTGTCGCCATCGTTATTTAGTGTCATGTTCGTTTTTTGGTTGCGCTGTGTTCTATGTATAATATCGGTCTTCAATAAAAGGTCTGCTGTCGAGCAATGTATTAGGCGCAGAACTACGATTAACCAAACCTGACTGTGTACATCTAGGCAACCGCTACATTGGTGTCAGAAGCGGGATTCAAAACAAAGAAAATGAAGAAGAAGACGTTTCCCGAGTGGGGATTACCCGTGGCGCGTCCGAAGGAGGGAGAATGGCCCGGCATGACAAGGGTGCAGCACCACCCAGGAGCCGCTGGAGCAACCATCACCTTGGGCGCAGAGACCGTGGTGCTCCAGTCTGGTCGGAGAGAGCACAGGATGTCTGGTGGCCAGCGGAGCAGTCGCAAGGTTACGCCCCGGGAGCCCCGGCCGCTGCCCGGAACCTGCATTCCCCCCTTTGTCTGCCGCCTTTCCTTCCCCCGAGACCGCCGCGGCTGTCCATGCGCTTTGGCTGTGCATTGGAGTAGGCCTCGACGTGCAGCAGAGTCGGCAGCTGAGGCTGCTACTCAAGGCCTGGTACAGCATGCCATCATCACCGGCTCTGCCAGGCCCATCCGCCTGCGGTAGGGATGGGAATCGAGAACCGGTTGTTGTTCAGAACCGGTGCCGAGTCAACCGATTCCTTGGAATCGTTAGCAAGCCTGCTTAACGATTCCGCTTATCGGTTCCGGTCGCAGCAAATGCGTCATGACGTCACCCACACGCTGCTTTTGTTTTGGTTCAGAACGCAGAAAACATGGCGCCGCCGAGGAAGAAGCGCATTGTGCGTTCACACCAAACGCGACGGGGCGACAAGATCCCATACAAAGTGAACGTAGAGACGCGTATCGCCTGAATTTTTCGCGAGAGAAAACCGGCAACGACTTTTTGTCGTGATGACAGCCAATCAGCGTTCAACAGCGTGACAACTGAGTGACATGTGTAACGTAACAGCCAATCAGCGTTCAACTGCAAAAGTGATTGTTGCAGTTTGCGACTCCCGGAGCTCTATATATAATAGTATATATATATATATATATATATTTATATATATATATATTTATATATTGTGGCAGACGCCAGGGAGGAGTGAGGGGAGTGGTAGGTCTGGCAACCTGCTGGCTCCACCCCTAAGCCATATATGGACTTCCTCCCTTTAACGAGGCGAGCCTGGGGATCATTAAGCAGGGGTGCTGGGGCTTAAAGGAGGTAGCAAACAACAGACAGGGGAAGTTGGAGCTAGAAGGAAGGCTAGAGAAGCTTACGCTAGCAAAGGACCGGCAGGATCTGTGTGATCGCCTGGCAGCGTGGTACGGCCTGAGGGAGAGAGACAGGTGGAAGGTGTTTGAATGAAATTGTACTATATCATATAAGAGGTGGATGACCCTTTTCCCACCCTGGTTTTATTTACTCGGTAAATAAACCATTCGGCCTTGAACTGCTCTGTGTGTTGCGTCGTTATATCCATTCAACTTGGTAGCGTGGAAACCCCACACCCACTGGCCCGCTACAATATATATATATGTATATAATATCACGGCCAACAGCTCTGTGCGCCTCCAGATGGCCGCAGCGTGGGGAGCTCTCATAGGGAATGGGCTTCTCGGGGTTTGTTTACCGGCGTTGCTATGGTTTTCGGTCTTGTGTGTTCCAACGGTTTATTAGGTAGGCCCATCTAATAATTCTCTGTCTAATCAATACTTCATTTTGTTTATGTCAGTTGAATTTTGTTACAAGTTGAATGCAAATGAGCACTGTTAGCATTCCAAAAGGCACAAGCTCTTACTTGACTCTTTTCAGTCTGTGTTTTTAGTTTTATGGCACATAATGATGGCATTTAGGCTTAAAAAGCCAAACGCATACTTTTTTGTCTAGACCAATTGATTTGAAAATATACAATTTCCTAATACTTGATGCACTTCTGATCAGATATTAAAGAGATTTAATTCAAACAAACACATTTGTACTTATTTTCTCACGCAATGAGAATCGATAAGAGAATCGATAAGGAATCGGATCGATAAGCAGAATCGGAATCGTGAAATTCTTATCAATTCCCATCCCTAGCCTGCGGCCCCATCGATTGGCCCTGGCTAAAGAGTACTACTGCCGGATCCTCCAGGACTTTGCCACGGTCGCCAGCCCTCTCCACCACCTAACCGAGGCGGGCAGGCCTTATGTCTGGGACAACGCCTGTGCCACAGCCTTCACCCGACTCCAGAGAGTCCTCACCCTGGCCCCGGTTCTGGCCTACCCCGTCGCTCATCACCCTTTTAGCGTTGACACTGATGCCAGCAACGTGGGTGTCGGTGCCGTCCTGGGGTGGGGAATGTGCTGTGACCTACTACAGCCGCATACTTAGCCGGGCGGAGCACGATTACTGCGTGACCCGACGCAAGCTGCTGGCTGTGGTCCTGGCCGTGTGTCCTTTCAAGCCATGCATGCATGGCAAGCGCTCCCTGGTCCGCACCAACCATGCATCCCTCCCGTGGCTCCTCAGTTTTAAGAACCCTGAGGGCCAGGTTGCTCGATGGCTAGAGGCTCTGTAGGAGTAGGACTTTGAGATCCAGCATTGGGCGGGGCTTCTCCACAGCGCCAACACCAATGGACTTGGTGTTCGGTTCCCCGCCCGAGCCTGAGATTGCTGGGGGTGTGGCTATGGACTATTTCCGCAGGCTGAGGGATCGCATGTTGGTGGTCCATGACCACCGCCGCCAGGCCCAGGCTGCCACGGGGGTGAGGCAGAAGAGGGGCTATGACACTCGCTTTCTATTATTATTATTGAGCTGGGACAGTTTTGCCGGGAAAAGGGTGGACGTGATGTGCGTTCAAAATTTCCGTAAGATATTCAGAAGATAAAGCTTTAGCCAGTTTTAATTATAGTTTGTATTATAAATGTTTGTAAGCCTGCACTCAAGTTCTCTCGATTCGCAAATCTGGACCAGGCTGGAGTTTACCTACAGCCGAATGGCTGATGGTTATGAAAAGGAATTTCTGGTTCTTAAACACGATTACCTTTTAAGGTAATGTGAAGAGAAGTACATTCAACTAAACAAAACATGTTTTCAATTTAATTCTCTTGATTCTAACATTTTGTAGAGACTGTTTTGGTTTCGAGTGTAAGTCAGACAAGATAATCAATATCAGACTCTCTTTTACAAGATTCTCGTAGGTGAAATGAGTCTCTCTCTCTCTCTCTGCTGAGCGTTATCCGATAATTTCATGTTACTGCATGCTTGTATATTCATCTGCCGAGATCAACTTTCTTTCTAGTCTAAGTGGGTTGCTGGAGGGGTTCCATGTTTATTTACAGCCAGGTCTCACTTTTTTATGATACAAGTTAAAAGTTTTCCGGGCAGACACAGCTAGCTGCAGAACTTTGTGTCCCCTAGACCCTGGGCACGGCATATTATTATGTCACACATAATGCATTAAAAACCTGCATTGATCGATCACTGCAAATACTGGAAAGAGCTGACGAAGCACACGATCAATACCTTATGTAAATGTATCATCGGTGTGTGTAAGTGTTGAAGAGAAATCGCACTCGAGCAACACTTTCATGTGTTTCAGATTGTATCGATAGAGCCATAGGTCATGACCATTAAGCTTGTAACTACATAGACAACCCTCTTCACTGGCACACCTTTATAACACACTTTGGCAAACTGTCAGCATTGCTTTCCTTCTCCTCGCAAGGAAGACAGCACATTAAAAGTACTTCACCTTCTACAAAACTATGTCTCTCCCTCCTTTTGTCCCACTCTTTAGTTCAGCTTGATCAGCAGGACAGCACACTGATAAAGTTAATCAATCACATCTCCGCCAGCCCTGACATGGTATCCAATCAAACGAGAGCAATGATGATTTGATCAGAATCAACACACCACCAGTGTGTCATCTTTTCAGATGGCAAAAGATTTGCATATTTTGATTTCATTGTTAAACCGACGAATGGTCTTTTCAGCAAGAAAGTTAGTGTATTTCCGATACCTGTTTTAATGTGTAGATGATATTGATAACGTAACAATTTAATAACGTAATCCACAAATCTCTGCAAATCATTAGTGCAGACTTTTTTAATGGCTTGTCACTTGTGATATATTTTTGATTGGTGCAGAATTGATAGATATGCTCTTAATCTGTTGGTGCCCGGATTTAAATGCTTTTTTCACAGTGTGGATCCTCATCTTACTTAGGGGGACAATTGTAGTTCAAAAGCATTTTCATATATAGAGGTCCTCAAGTGTTTCATGGCTTGCTGTTGGCATGTTGAAGTGAAGTGTTCAGTTCCATTAGGATTTGTGCAAGAAGAACAGAGAGTAATAAGGGTGTTTACCGTCTGACATGAAATCTGAATTTTTGTATGTGTGTGTGTGTCTGTGGTTCTGTGTGCATATACTGTATGTGTGCATATGTGTGTAGAAATCCATTCCTGCCTGCTTACTGTTATGGTTCTCTACTTGGTTCATTAACGCTGAGGTTGTACTGCTGGAGCTATGAAAAGAGAACCAGCCTGCGAAACAAAGGTCATAAATAGGGAGGGTCGTTAGGGATATCCGTGTAGACAAGCATTTCGAGAGTCAGTATTTAAAAGGGGGATAAGCAATTATGACCACACATTCATTTATCAAAAGAGCGACTGCCTTTAAGGACTGAAATGTGGCGACTCATCATATAAAACACACACACACACACACACACACACACACACACACACACACACACACACACACACACACACACACACACACACACACACACACACACACACTCTAAGACCCCTACCCCCCATTTCACCACAAAATGTATACTGTTTGTGTCCAAGACATATTTCCTTTGGGATATTAAATTATCTTTCAATTTTCCTCCTTGTTTATCAGCTTCAGAGAGGATGGTCAGAGAAAAACAAATAGGCTGGGTGTTACAGACTCCTTATGGTAGTGAGTCAATCCACACACACACACACGATGATGGGGATTTTGTTTTCAACACATTAAGTTTGTTTACTGTGTTGATTAAAATACAAGTGTTGGAAAAATAACACCAACGATCAGGTTGACATCATCGCAACCCATATAAAATAAAATATTTATCTTACAACCTTTCCACTCAATCACACACGCATATACACGCCACAAAACACATGCTCACAAATACACATGCCACACAGACAAACCCAAACAAACTACAAACACAAAGTGACACACTCACATGCAAACACACACACACACACACACACACGCTCAGACAGACATACCCAATCTGTGCATCTCTATAAAGCCAAACTAACAGGGGACATTCCCTGGATGCCTCATATGTCATCCAGATAACAGAATTCTGATATCAACCCCAGCGTACTCGGTTGCTACTGGTTAGAATCATAGGTTAACCATTGATACCGGATACTGCATGACGCAACATTGTAACTCCTGCCGGGGGGGGTATACCACGAACCTTGCTGAACATACCCAGGCTTCCTTGGGAAAACATGGCTCGACAGAGCCGCAACTCGCAATCAGTTAAATAGTACCACGACGCTCACTTTAGATTCAATTAGTTGAACCAGGCTTTCCGCTTTAGGTTCAATGTGCGTTCACATAAAAGGGGTGTTTATCGTGTCATTTGACTCACCCTTATGGTACGGCCACACCAAACGCGTTACTCGCGTTGGATAACGCGTGTAACGTGCCTAACTTGACGCTTGATCAGTGTGTCACAAAAATGGTTCAACGCGCCTAACGTGCCTGTGGCTGCGCTGGATTTAGGAGTTCGAGGTAGGAAACCCAAACGCCGCCATGTTTGGGTTCATGATAGAGCTTAGATCGGGTTAGATTGAATAATCTCGGATATAAATAACAATAATCGGGTTAAATAACTTCACATGGTGTGTCTGGTGTGTTTCCAGCATTCGTAGTGTTGATCAGCAGAGATATAGTCCGCCAAAACTTTGCGGTTGCTTAGCAACCAGAGACGCTGTCCATGCAAGTGAATGGAGCGTTCCCTCTTCGTCATAACTATCAAACCAAACATCCTTCACATTCAACGAGCGAACATTATGAAAGTAAAATGTACATTTCTCGCTAAAAATGTTTACGTAAACGCATTTAATGGCGTAACTATGATACTATTTCCACCCAGAATAAAGAAAGATTTCCGCCATATGCTTCTGTGCAAGCGTCACTACTCTCTACTAGTGACGTCGGGTCAAGCTCCACGCTGATTGGCTATCGCGGCTAAGTGTCACGCGTTGGAGCGTTGAAAGTTACATTTTTTGAACTCCGGGCGTTGGTGCGTTGGGCACGTTACTGCGTTTACGTGCGTAATTACGTGCGTCTGCCGCGTCAAACGCCCCTAACGCGACGCTTCAACGCGTCTACGCGCCTATACCAATGGTTCCCTATGCAAAAATGCTGATTTTCGACGCCCCAAACGCGAGTAACGCGGTTGGTGTGGCCGTACCTTTATGCAAAATAAATCGAGCGAGAGCGGTGTATTTCATCCAAGGCGAGCAGTGTATTATTATGAACTCCTACGAGGAGTTCAAATCACAGCCAAGGGGAACACGGTTGCCCATAATATGGCTAGGGTGGCGTGCTGCCAAAAAATAGCCGACCGTGTTAATTAGTAAGTAGAAAGATTCTGCATATTGTCTAAAGAATATTATGTATCATGCCTTTTACCCCCATAGATGTGGTGCCAGGCCAGCACGCTCCTATGAACATTGGGCCAAGTCAAAGATAAATCTAAAAATATTATTCAATATGGTAAGTTGTAAGCATCCATTTGAATAATTTCAGGTGAATCTAGCCTATGATTTGGTTTTACGACTATGGAGGTGATTCTCACAGCTATAATATGAATTTGTAGAATAAAAATGCCTAGGCCTAATTGTGTCACTGACATAGCGGTTTTATAAGGGATAATGGACAACACGGCACTTGACTATAGGTTAATGTACGTTAAACGTGCGGGGCCACCTTCGAACTTGAAACACAGACACACTGCGCAACAGTAAGTGCACGGCTTCTTTGTGTAGCATTGCCTACATACGGTCCAACAAGGAGGATCAAATAACGAATACCCTCTGATGAGAATCTGTATCTCTCATAAAGATATCGTCAGACAATGCCAAGGGATCGGTTCTGTCCCGAAAAACCCTCTGTCTCCGGACAGACGCCTGTACGATAAGTGCGCCGAGGTCCACGGGAACACCCACAAATGGTGACGCCATTGTCGCTTGGGAACATTAATGGCATCCAAAATGTCAGTGCGCTTTTATGAGTGATAAGTGTGTTAATCTCTCCTGTGTCATTGCATTGCGCAGCCAGGTCTTCAGTCGGCGCAGGGCCGAGAAAGAGCGCTCAGATGCAGCAAAAGATATTGGGAGTGACAGACATAGCTTTAACAGCCTTTCCACCTCCAAAAGCATGCCTCTGGTTTGTGGCTGCAGGTCGCTGAGGATAGACGCCACGTCTTGGATGGTAGTGATTTCCCGCCCCCTACACAGATCCCGAAGCATTGCCAACTCCAGGCTTAACTGCTCTGGTGCAAAGAGTTTTAGTTACGGAGAGCCCCCAACATCAACCTCTTACCCCTGCGCTACCCTGATTACAGCCTGCTCTCTTCGCGCAGCTACTTGGAGTCCCTCCTGGTCAAAACGCCGCTCCACCTCTGAGCGAACCAGGTCTAGGGCCTCAAACAGGTCCCTTTCCCATACATTTGGATACTCTGTAACAAGGAGCCAGACAAGCACAATATGTGTTATGATTTGCGTTTAAAGTAGGCACACTGCCATATTCAGGAACAGTTTTATCCCTATAGCAGTTGAGCTGAACTCTGTCTCCCCTCTGAAACCCCCCCCCCCCCCCCCTCCCCATGACATCACAATTAAATTATTGACGGAATGCCATAGTCTTTTTAAGCTTGTCATTTGTATACTTTTTCCATTTTAATTGTGTATAATTGACTTTTTTTTCTCATTATTCCTGCGTAAAGTATAACATAAGTTCTGGCCATAAGACTCACTGGGCCAAATTAATTTGAGGGGGGGGGGGGACTTTTACAGGCCTACACATTCTATTAAGTGGCGGAGGCGAACGGTCCCTCCCATCTTGGACTGGTCTGCGTTTTTTGTTTCTTTTATTCTGATTGATCCACTTTGAAGATGACAGGCTGTTGTTCGGCCTGACGTGAAAAAGTTGTCCCTCCGCTGGCTGCCTTTAAAATGTACAGCGGGAAAATTCAGTCGCGCATGAATCTATTACAAAGGATGTAGCTTGCTGCGTGCCCGGAGAGAAGGCTGCGAGAGTTGTGGTAGCTAGCAATTAATTGAGGAAGTTAACAGGATACTGTTGGCGGTCGCTTAGCTAAGCCACCGACAGAAGAACAACAATTTAACCTCAAATGTTTAATTTTTTTACCTGCTGCACCGCTGCTCAACTCCTGCTCTTCCTCCACTTGGGTATGACGAAAGTGGGCTGGGGTATTGGTGATTCGCGGTGGATGTGGTGGCTTTAGATCAAAGCGTTCCCTGTACTCGTTGGTCTTGGCGACTAGGTCGTTGAATGTGGCATCCTGACGCAGAGTGTTCAGTCGCTTGCAGAGCAAGTTTGCGGATTCAACTGACCCCAGGGCTGTAACTTTGGTGCCTTGCAGAGTACGTGCTACTGCTTTGCATGGAGTGAAAACCGTTACACATAAAAGCAACCCAAATAGGGTGCGCGTTTTGGTGGCATTACTGAGGAGCCCTGCCACTTTAGCACGCGTCTCCCCCTTCACAGTTGTGTCACTCTCCATGGTCCTGAATGTCTCCAGCATTTCGCCATTCCCTGCAAGAAGACGTGACAGAGCCACAACCCTTACGCACCATCGCGTTGGACACAGGGCAAGCAGGTTGATCACATCCCGCATCCAAATAGGGAGGTATACAGGGCCTCTCGTGGCCTTCTCGTGGCAGATTCATTGATCAACACTGTAACCTCACGTACGAAGTTAAGTGTGTCAGCAACCAGGCACACACCCCTTGCAACCTCTTGCAGCACTAGATCCAAAGTGTGGTTGGCGCCGTGCACATGCAGAGTCGGGACGCACTTCCTTCAGCCTGGCCTGCACCCCCTTGAATCGTCCCGACATGTTGCTGGCTCCATCAAAACAATATCCTTTCAACCTTTCCATTGGGATATTGAGGAGCACAAGAACATCTTTGATGCACAAAATCAACATGTTGGCTGTGGTGTCCGGAGCATTGTAGAACCCGAGAAAGTAGTTCTGAACGTGCAGGTCCTTAAACTGAAAACTGAATGTTGCAGGAAAACTGCTCAGAAAGAGGCCGTCAGCCGTTATGCAAAAAAAGGGGCTTGATGCTGCTTTAGCTGCAATTTCTCGCAGAATTTTATGAGAGAAAAGTTCAATTATTTCATTTTGGACGTTATTAGACATCCAGTTGTTTCCCCTCTGCAACCACGACTCCATGACGGGCTCATGCCTCACTCTGCCACAACACACCATCCCGGGATGCATCCCCTCTCAATGGGAGTCCCTGGCGCCCCAATAATCGTATGCATTTATTGGCGTTTGCAGAAGTGCAGCCAATCTCTGTGTTGCATCGGACTGGGTGCGGGACCATTCGTGTTTTATTTTCTCAGTGGCCTTTCACCAGTTGCAAAACCCCTTCTCTTTCAAAAATAGGCCGTCTGTTCCTTTGATCAACTTGCTCTTGGCCGCTGACCTGCACACACCGCAAACTATGCTGTCGCAATCTCCATTGTACTCCAGCCACTGCCACTGTTGGAACCAGGTGGCCCTACAGGAGCGAGTGAAGCTCTCCCCAGGGATTTTTTTGGCAGGGAAAACATAGTTCGCTGATGGTCTGAATGACTGCCGTTCGAGTGGGCTCAGGACACGTTGTGGGAAGAGTAGGCCTACTACTAGTCCCGACTCCGTGTGGCCCGGCTAGCTGGTGCTGTCCCTCTACCGGCACACATCTGGGAGGAGCTGGAGCAGGTTGTAAAGGTACTGTGACTGTCCCATTGTCTTCTCCTGTATCCGTCTGTGTCTCTGGGGCGTTTAGCAGCCTCAGAGGAAGTTTGAGAGAATAAATCCAATATTCTCTTTTGCGACATGATTATTGACGCCAAGAAAATAAAATAGCTTCTATATATTAGCTAAAGATTCTGTCAATATGCTAATGATTGCCAGCGGATCAATGGCAAAATGCCAGCAATCCCCGTCACTGGACTTACAAAAAAAAAACAATAACAACTAAACAAACTAAAAACCAATAGGCCCTATCCAAAGGTGTCAAAAGTATTCACATTCATTACTCAAGTAGAAGTATAGGTACTAGCGTTTAAAATACTTCTGTAGAAGTTGAAGTATCAACTAAAGCTTTTTACTTAAGTAAAAGTACAAAAGAACTGGTTTCAAAACTACTTAAAGTATTAAAGTAAAAGTAATGCAAGGGGGAAAAAATGCCATTAAGAACAAAAGCTTAGGCCGTGCCACAGGGGCCTATAGAATTACAATCAGCTTTTTTGGCAAGTATGCTCACGCATACAAGGAATTTGGTCTCTGCATTTATCCCATCCGTGAATTAGTGACACACACACACCTCCATAGCACACTGCCCCACTTCCCCCCAATTTCTTTTTTCTAAGGGCCATCTAATGACTAATGTTAATGTTGAAAAAAAATTCACCCGTTTCAGACACATTCATGCCCATGGAAAATTAACGCATATTAGTAAAATGCAA
Source organism: Gadus morhua (assembly GCF_902167405.1). Lineage (NCBI taxonomy): Eukaryota > Metazoa > Chordata > Actinopteri > Gadiformes > Gadidae > Gadus > Gadus morhua. Next base: position 15,025,799 of record NC_044049.1, on the reverse strand, counting down.
ATACATTAAAGAACCATATATGTGTACTACTGATCATTAAAATGTATTTCATGGAGCGGAAGATATGATGACTAGTTCCCTGTAAGTATTGGACTGGTGCAGAAAGGCAAACTTCAGAGGCATGTTATCAAAAGCCTTTATTGGGAATGAAAATGTATGTATCCAAGCTTAGCTGCAGGAATTTAAGATGTAACGAGTAAGAACTTGGCGAACTGGGACGCACCATAACAAATCAGCAGTGCCCAGCTGACTTTTGCTAGTGATTAAACATTTCCTGAAAAAAAACACAATATCTACACCAGCATCTACATCAGTTAAGCACAGACCATGCAACAAAGAGTTACCAATAGGCTTTGTTCAGCCGCAAAAGCAACTGGTTCTCAAAGTTCTTCGAGCCAATGCATGCTCTTTTTGGACTGAAATCAGCCCTGCAACACTAAACAGTCTTTCACAGGCTGCTGAGGCAGGGAGTGCTGTATTAAGCTTGAGTGATAGCTGTTACACAGCTGGGAAGGTCTTCAGTACCTCTACTGTGTCTCCTTGGCACCCCAGGTACGCATCCAACTGCTAGGACGTTTCAAGAGGGCCAGTCTTCTCACTGCCCTCACTGACGTGATTCTCGGCCTGACAGTCCAAGTGGCTTCTGATATAGTCAAGGCCTGTGGAATAAAAAACTAAAATCAGGACAATTTAGATGTCAGTATTGTGTGTATGTCAGTAAGTGTGTGTGTGTGTGTGTGTGTGTGTGTGTGTGTGTGTGTGTGTGTGTGTGTGTGTGTGTGTGTGTGTGTGTGTGTGTGTGTGTGTGTGTGTGTGTGTGTGTGTGTGTCCCAGAACTAGTACTGAAGAGGAAGTTGAGAACTGAGACACTTACCACATTTGAGGATATTTTCCTCACTTGTCCAGCAGGTCTTAAATTTCGGAACTAGAATGGCTGCGGCGATCAGCTCTGGATCGGCAAGCATCTCTCCGAAGCGTTTGTCCAGGCCTATGAGAAGTGCTGCAATTAAAGGTTCACAAAACTTGGAGGCGTCGCAAAGGTGAGCTTGGATCCAAGTAGTGTAATAGTGGGGACCAACCATCCCATCTGCACGCTTGTTTCTCCTTTGAGAACGTCAAGTGCCTTCGCAACTGGAGACATTGTCTTGGCATATTCTGCAAGAAATGCGAGTTCCACTGGAGTAAACCTGTACAAAGAAGAAAAGAAAAACACAACATGCAACATTAAGCCTACTTGATGTAGCACCTTCAACTGGAGGGACTGATACTTAAAAAGGAAAAATAGTAATCTGAGACTTTTAGAAAGGAAGTTGTGTTGCTTTCTACAAATCACATCCATAGTAAATATGGAGACTGCATATTGGCATAGTGTTTTACGGTATTCAAAGTATAAAACTGACTTAATCTATTGTTAATCACTTCATTAACTGAAAGGCAGAAAAACAAGCACTTAATTAGCTGTATCTAATTCAGTGCAGACAGCTGCAAGGGCTCATTCTCCTTGTTCTCTTGTGATTCTCACTATTCTTTCTACAGCTGAAAAGAGTGAATTCCACCTTGTCGGCACAGGCCTTACGAGTTTTACTTTACAGTGGTCTTCAATTACTTCAGCTGCAGTGCTTGATCTTGCACTTTTGTTCCACAAGCTAGAGCATTTGGAAAATGTGGACCTTGCCACACGCTTGTAACATGGGTTGCTCTCTGCTTTAGAAGCATCAACTGTTGACACAAAATTGAGTAGGTGGCAGGCGCAAGCGATGGTGCTAGGTAGCTGGTATTCCAAGTAGTCATCTTCTTTCAACAGGGCTCCGGCATCAACAAATTCAACACCCTCAACGCTTTCCTCTTCATCGGAATCATCATTTTGGCCACCATCATCCTCTTCTCCATCACCCTCTCCTACAGGTTCAGGATTGTTGTTCTCGTCAGTCTGCCCATAAACTCTGAAGGCTTTCAGGAAGTTCAATCCGTTGTCGGTTGTAGTGCGAACGATCTTCTCTCTGATATTGAATTCTGTGTGAATATCATTCAAGGCAACAGCCAGGGCTTAAAAGGTATGTGACCCTTTGAGTTGCTTGCATGCCAGGGCAGCACAGGATCTCTGAATGGTCTGGGGGTTAAACCAGTGCGCAGTGACACCAATGAAACCGCGACAGTGTGCCGTCCAGACTTTGGTTTACAACCGTATTGCGCGTCATGACATTTGTATTTGGCTGATGTTGCAAAAGCTCAATGAAGCCCTGTTGCTGAACGATGTGTGGTGGGTGCAAGCCTTGGATAACGAATCCAAGGCTTCCCTCAACGAGTCTCCCACAGCTTGGTTTGTTTGGAGGGTGGTGTCAAAGAACCTTCAGTGGATGGCCTCCTTTTGAGGGCTGATGAAGAAAGTTGTGTGTACCTCTCTAGACGGGTGGGGTGTATCTTCTGTGAGGAAAATTAATGCAGAGGCACAGATTGAGATTCATATAATTTCCCTCAAACCACAAGCTCAGACTATCTAGGACTTCAGTTGTATTCAATTTCATGTTGTCATGTTGGGCGAATGAAGGTCAGACTACAAGTTAGGGAGCAGTCTCAATGGTGTTACGACCAGCCTAGGGGTACCGGACATAACAAATGGTGCTCCCCTCTTTTCCCCACTCCCAAGGACGACCAGGCACACAGGGCTGCAGTCTAGCATAGGTTTATTCAATTGTTGGAGCCTCGGGGTGAGCATAGCCAAAACAACAAACAAAAACAATCTGACCCAAAACTAACTTCCCTAACCGACAAACCAAAGAAAGCCAAGTTTACAGGATTCTCACTGACTCCCTACGTGATAAACAGGAGAAAACAACGGTAAACCAAACCAGCTACTCACCCCTATGTTTACCTAGACTGCTAAAGTTATGACCTATCACAGCACAAGACAATACAACACCACATGATACAGCCTGGTGCAGTTGGGAGCAGGGTCGAGAGAAGGAGAATGATTGTCTCCAGCGGCGGCCATTTATAGTAGCTCCTCCAGCCCCTGCACCAATCGACAGCCAGCACCTGGAGAAACACCAATGGTGGTAGCACCACCCTCAGGCCGGGAGGAACAGCACCTGGCGAGGGAGAGAGCCTAAGGGTGGTAACACCACCCTCAGGCCGGGAGGAACCACAGCACAGACGAAATACATACAACACTGAAAAATACCACATACGACCCTGGGTCGTAACACTGGTCTCTGCAATTATGTTGAGCAGACCAGAATATTGCCACTAAAAAGATGTTTTAGGACCACAAGCTGCTGCTGGAATGACTGAAAATGATTATTATTGATGATAGTCTGAATAAATTCATTTTAAACTGCATTTGGCTGATAGTTTGGCCTACTACATCTTTACAAGGACCCATAGGGCGTGCCCCACACAGGCGCGCACACTCTCATACACAGACAGGATCATCATGCCTATCCTTAGTTAGTACCTGCTTTATGAACCAGCTGAGACTATAGCTTTGCCCAATTAAAGGGGTAGTTCAGAATTTTGGACATAGGACCTGATTCCCAAGTTAGCCTTGGTGTTCTTTATCATTGGAGACAGTTTAACACATTTCATTCAGTCCTTCTAGTTGCAGAATTCGCTCGTGCTAGGCTAGCGCAAGGCAACGGGCAATGCTAGCTTGCTAACAAAACAGTCTTACCCACTCCACAATACACCCAAGGTAAATCAATTATAACGCCAGACTATAGCAGCACATTCTCACTCCGAGCTCGTTGATTTTTGATGAACGGTCAGTGACTTTGGCTTCAGCTGCTGACGCCTTCAACTCATTACAATGTAATCCCTCCCCGGCAATATATGAAGCTATGAGCATTTATCCAATTGGCTAACGGAGGACCCGAAGGCTGCACATAGAGACGCTATGAGCATTCATCTCATTGGCTAGCATTTTGAGGGATTTGCTGTGTCTCAGCAGCAATGTTTATATTCCTGATAGTAGGCTATGGCAGCTGCGGACTGATAACTAGGTTACCGGCTCCATTACCGAGAAAGTAGTCCCTTAAAATGCGATGATTCATGCGATGCAAGGTTAGTTTTATTTCTAACCATGTTTTTTGCTATAGGTGTGGAGAAGATGGAAATTTTCAGTCGAGAGTGACAAAACCCTGATTCACAAACAAAAGATAATTTTTGTAATTTTAAAATTATTGAGTATATTTTTCTAATTTCTAGTCAAAATATCTCATCACACTTAATATAAGACAAAATCACCTAAAGAGCAAAATGTAAGTGATAAAAGGAGCTTGTTTTTAGACAGTGCATCTTGAATATATTGTTAAGTGAAACTGTCTTGAAAACATCTTGTTTTGAGTTATATCTCAGGTTAAACGAGCTTATTTGTAAAAGATGAATCGTCTTGTTTCAAGAAATAGATTTAACTTGAATTGAGAAAACAAAACTGCAGGTCAACATGCCCAATTCAACTCACAATGCACAGTACAGTGTGGCTATTTTTCTTACATTTCCATCAAACCATGTCGCTGTGATGTGTAAAAAAGACAGAGGCAAAAGCTGGAATTATGTTACCTCCTCTGTTCTGTTTCCCTCTGGACATACTGCACCACATTATTACAAAAGTAACAAATAAAAATAAATGCTGTCATAAATAAGTGTTTTTCAATGCTTAAAAAAAAAAATCTGCCCAAATACCCACACTCAATACACTCAAGAATGATGTTTGAGGATGTCTGAGAGATCATACTTCAGTGGAATGTACTTGCTATTATGGAAGTTTACATAGTAGTATGGTGTATAATCAACAAGCTTTTCAGCATCCATGAAAATATTGGCTTGAGCTAGGTCGGGAACTTCTACCTCGTAAGCTAAATAATGATCATTCCACCCAACTGTAGAGAGAGGTTGGCATTCAAAACAATACACTGAAGCATTTAAAATATAAATGCATTTCACAAGTGCAAACTCTGGGGTATCATTGATGACATTAGAAATAACCAAAGATTTCCCACATGAATGCTTATTTCCATGTTGCATAATCCAATTTACTGAAACTATATGTTCAAAGCGCTCTATTCCTAAGAAGTCTTTAATCTTTACTTCTACATAGTGAACATTTTTCACCTCCGAGGCTGGGCCCATGTCAGCTTTACTTGAACAAATTGGATGATTCTCATGCACATTCTGACTACATTCATAAAGTTGGTCGTGCTTCACAAGTGATATTTTTAAAACTACTTTCAAAGCCCACTGCTTAAAAAAGCAATGCTTTGACTCAAAGCGCATGCACATATGCCTCACTGTAGGACCAAGTGCCTTAATCTGAGAAGGAAGATTCAGCAAGTAATGTTGTTTAGGTATAATATTTGCATCTCGAAACAGTTGTTTGAAATGTTTTAAATGTTGCTCTATTAAAAGCTTCAGCCTTGAAAGAGTTGAGAGAGCAATAATAGGTGAAAACAGAATTTTGACTATCTCTAACAACTTAAGTAGCATTTGTGTGTAATCATTTTCTCCAATTTTATCAATAAGAAAAGGCAGAATCTTTAACAAAACCAGCATCTGCCCAGCTGACTGTTTCAATTTATTGTCATTTGATGACAGTGTATTGACAGATGTGGGGCAAGGCTTATCCCTTGCATCCACAGGAGAATAAGGGAAACCAATAATTGCACTGTTGAATGCATCTAAGGCCATGTGTCCTGAAAGAAGATGCTTTAAAACACATTTGATTTCATATGGGGCAACACCTTCAAGAATGACATGCATGATGTCTTGTGGGGTTTGATTGATTATATCAAAGTGAGGAAATTCTGTTAATTTGCTTCTCCTATTTATGCCATAGGTCGTTTTTAGAAAGTCAGTATTTGTCTTCTCAATGTCATTACATTGACTGTTATGACTTGCCATTGTCCTTTTAACAAACAAATCTTCATTAAATTGCCCCTGCATGTCTTCAAAGTTGCATTCACAGTGCCTGCATTTACTGTAGGCAAATCCCACTCCTATCTTAAATCCAGCCACTTCATGCTGAGCTAGAGTGTCTCCGCACACAGACATAAGTGCCCCATAAATTGTCTTCTCACCTTTTGCAGTGACAACCTGGACACCATCACGCAGCTCAGTTAAATCACGGTTAATCCTCTCAACTATCTTATCAATACCACAATGAGAAAGATCTTTTGATTTTACCATGGCAAGCAGACGAATAGCGGCAAGTCTTGATCTGTATTTAGGGTTGATATTACCTAAGGTGTAATAAATCAATAACAATTAGTTTTTGTTTACACAAGATCCAAGAGGATTGCATAGCTCAATTTCATCTGTATATAAAACCAACTGCAATGCTGTGGGAAATTTCAAAAACAGTGGGTGTGACTTAAAAATGTCTCCATCAATGAAATCATGAAAAAATCCATCCTTGCACGTCTTTGGTCTCTCATCAATCATTGCAATTGTTCTTGGATGTGATAGCAGCTGCTCCAAACTTTTCACCAACGGTATATAATGAAAACAATGGTCCTTAATGGTAAGAACTCTGGAGTCTCCATGTTTCACATAACATACTGTTTGTTTTGCGACAACAATCTCTGGTTCAACTGGTTTTAACAGTTCTTTGATGGTCTTATCCTGCAAATGGGTGGAAGCAATTTGACAGAAAGGGTCAACAAACTGGTCAAATATCCCCATTGCATCACTCTTTAGTTGATCCAGGTCCCCAGAATGTCTCTCAATCATGTCGCTCATTTGCAGTTTTAGGTGCTCCAATAATGCGGCCTGATATTGCTGGACTCCACTCACCATATGGTTAACAGCTCTCTGGGGAGTAGAAAACAGATAAACAAAAAAAATACTAGATTATAAAATTCATATAAAAATGCAGTCAACATACAAACTCAGACACTTTTTTTTTAAATTAACTCCTCAATTACATATTATTAGTAACATGCAATGATCCAAATAGGCTATTTCCAGCAAAACTTTCATGAAATAATATATTGCCTTCCGCAACTTAAAGACCTTGTTTACACTTGGTCTTAAAATGTGTTTGAGCAATAGGATAACAAGTGGACGGTGCTAAATAAAAGTGTTAGTGTTGGGTGTACTATGTTGTCTCTATTCTTAGCTCATGCTCAACAAATATAGTGGATGGGCAGATTTTGTAAGCAAAGTATTTGCTATATATGCAAATGTTTCCATTTGCATATATAGAGGGGAAATGAGATCCGATCACAAGTGGTCACTGAAGAACCATGTGGAAACACATTCTAATGTCAGGTGTTTCTCTGACAGCTGTCGTCCTGTGATCGGATCAACCAAGATGCCAGGACTGAACAGTGGCCAAGTCATTTTACAGTTTAAGATTATTGTTTTTAAGCTTGCAACTAAAAATGAAATATAATTAATTGGAAAATTACAGTCGATGGGTTTCTCTGGCTTGAAGAAGAAATGCAGTTGCATGTTTAGAAAGGTCAACATTCGTGAGACCCTCTCCATCTTCTTGAAATCCACTCTGAAAGAGATTAACAAACATATCTATTAAAACAGGGAAAATACGGAGACAACTTCCTGTCACACACTGTCTCACCTTTTTTCAATGAAGTCTGGTAACTGATTTACCTAACTAATGATTAAACTAAATAAATTAAACTAATCAAAGTGAATTAATTTTTTCAATTACTGCATATAAAATTAAGCAGTTGTTTAGAAAAGTAACTTCTAAATGTTTGCATATTAATGTGCAGTGTTATGAACCTACATTGTTACTTTGTTTCTGAATTGTTTTGTTTTGTTTTGACATGATTCTGTATTTTATTTGTGGTCAAGGAAATCTAATTTGTTTTTGTCAATCAGATCAGCATGCGTGGTTAGCGATGGTGATTGGTGATTGGCCCATTCCTGATTACACGCAGTATATAGCGCAGAGAATTACGGACAGAGGGGGCTTGACTCTATCCGCGCCCGTGGATGCGCTTTCGTTTGGACGCCACATCTATCCCTGAGCTTTCGTGGACGTCGTGTTTTTGGATCGCCAACATTCTTCACCTCCTCCCTCGTGACGCGGACGTCTCTTCACTCCCTCCGCTCTCGTGGACGCCTTGGTTTTTGTATCGTTTGAACACTCTTCACTTCCTCCCTCGTGATGCCCTATCGTTTGGACGCTCTCCGACGCTCCGTGGTCGCGATGGACATTGTGTTTAGGGAACCGTGTGACTTTTGGTGTAACTTTGTGAATAATAACATGTCTTAATGCTGAAGTTTAAGATAAATATTGGTAACTCATCCATGACTCTGTCTGCCTTTGCTGCCACTTTTGACACGTAACATAATTGGGGGCTCGTCCGGGATCTGAACCGGTTTTGATGAGTCTTTGGCATTAAGCAATTTTGAGAATTCAATTTCATAATCATGGCAGCAGCAGTGCAAGAGTTTTTGGAGTTACCTACTGTTACGGGTCTGCAGGAGTTAAAAAAAACGGACTTATTGGAAGTTGCAAAATCGCTGAACCTAGTTAAGGTGAATGCAAGCTACACAAAAGATTTTCAAGTTAATAGCACAACATTTGTATGATGAGTCTTAGTTCACAAGTGAAGACTTAGCTCCGTTTGTAGACGTTGATGGTGACCCTCAACCTAAGCCTAGCTCTGAAACTGAGTTAAAAATTCGCCTAATTCAGTTGGAGAATGAAAGACAAAAAGAAGAAAGGCAGTTTGAACTGGAGAAATTGAGATTGGAAGGAGACAGAGGATAGAGAAAAAGAAAGAGAAAGACATGAAAGAATGGAAAAATAACGAATGTTGATTGAGCGGAAAGAATTGGACTGGAAAGAGAAAAATTAGAAAAACAACTTGAGTTGGCAAAGCTAGAAAAAGCAGAACCATTAAGGGGAAATAGATTCAGTGCTAGCAGAGAAGTGAGGTTAGTGCCTCCTTTTGATGAGCTGGAGGTTGACAAATATTTTCAGCATTTTGAAAAAGTGGCTGAGTGTTTAAAGTGGCCTACAGAATATTGGCCCTTGATGCTGCAAAGTGTGATAAAAGGAAAAGCACAACGAGCCTATTCAGCGTTGTCTGTTGATGATGCCTCAAGTTATGATGTGGTTAAGCAAGCCATTTTGACAGCTTACGAGCTGGTTCCAGAGGCATATAGGCAGAAATTTTGTGGTCTCAGAAAGACTGATGACCAGACATATGTTGAATTTGCTCATGACAAAGAGGTGTTCTTTGAGCGTTGGTGTGCATCTAAAGCTGTCAATAATGATGTCAGATTGTTGAAAGACTTGATGCTGGTTGAGGAATTTAAGCGGTGTGTGAAGGATGATATTAAGTCTTATCTTGATGAGAAAGATGCGTCCACACTACGTGAAGCTGCTAAGTTTGCAGATGAGTATTCACTCACGCACAAATCTAAGTTTGGGTCTCATGATAGGCTATATCCACCTACGAAGAGTGGTAGTAAACCATACTTCGCACATGCAACGGATGTTAGGGAGAGAAGTGCTTATATTAAGAACAAGTTCAGTGACACCAAGAAAGAGGCCCCCACAGGCCCTATTTGTCATTATTGTAAAAAACCAGGGGCCTCATGTACAAAGACTTGCGTGGATTTCTGAGTAAAACTTTGCGGACGCCAAAATTTGGAAAGCTGCTGCGCACAAATAAATCTGGATGTATCAATCCTTGCGTAAGCACGATTTCACGCAGATTCTCTTTGTACATCCCAATTAACGTGAAATTGTGCGCACGTGCACGAGCCCGACTCTCCGCCCAGTCTCCTCCCTCATTTAATATGCTAATTAGTATAAACAGGCCTGCAGTAGTGCGCTTGTTAGGAGAAAGGAGATAATGGATAAAGCAAGAAAGAAGAACTTTAGCGAATGCGAGGTGGAAGTGCTGATTTCGGTGGTAGAGGCCAGAAATAAAATCTTGTTTGGCTCTCTTTCCTCCGGAATCAGCACTAAAACAAAAAAACTGGCGTGGGAATCGGTAGCAAAATCTGTTAATGAGGTTGTGGCGGAAAGCCGAACTGTGGCGGATATAAAAAAAAAGTGGTCGGACATAAAAGTTGATGTCAAAAAAAAGGTCTCTGCCCACCGGAGAAGCGTGGGTCAGACGGGCAGCGGAGCCGGAGTCGGGGAGCTCGCCCTATTCGAGCAGAGGGTGGCCGCAGTGCTGGGGGATCGGCTCCTTTTTGGCGTGGTCCCGCCAGCCGAAGGGGATTCCGACTTGGCCCAGGATCCCACGGAAGGTACAATTGTTTTCATATATTTGAAGAACTTTTATACCTGCTAGTATAGGCCCTAGCCTGCATTTCCGTATACATGATTAATGTTTAGCCAGCAATAAAACGCGTTCTCCTCAATGTGATTGTAATTTATATACATTCTTTAATCACAGACAGCCAAGGACCAAGTGGCGCACAGCTGATGGTGCCAGAGGAAGACCCCCAGCCAGGCGTGTCCGGCGTCTCCGTCTCCACTGCCCATTGCCCCCCTTCTGCTGCCAGTGGGAAAGGCCGGGTTTTAACTCGCGCTGTGCTGGACTCGCAGGAGGAGATCGTTAAGGGAATTCAGGAGATGAATTCGAACCTCAAAGAAATAACGGAGGCCTTACAAGCAATTAGTCTCACATTCAAAGAACTAGTTAAAAAATGAATGTTGTCTCCGTTTACCTTTTTTATATTCTGCCTATTAACTGCTGCCGGATTCGAATGGCCTCTACATTGGGCTGCGCATTGTTTGGTCCGGGGTCTGGGTCTTCTGGGAGGTCCATTACCTCGCGTAATGGCACGCCGTGCCTGTGCGCAACATTGTGCAGAACCCCACATGCCTGCACAATGCGGCACACCTTTTCAGGGTGATAGAGCAGCATTCCCCCGCTCCGGTCAAGGCAGCGCCACCGGCTCTTCAGCTGCCCTATCGCTCTTTCCACGACTGTCCGAGTGGGTGCATGGATATCATTATATCTCTGCTCTCGGACAGTCTGTGGGTTGGCGAGGGGGGTTAACAGCCATGGCCGTAAGGCGTAACCGCTGTCTCCTTAGGAGTAATAGGTACAATTACAGCATAGGCTACCCAACATGTCTAGATTTCAGTAAATTCACTTTAAAGTGTTTTAAATTGCTTACCAATTAGCCACCCATCACACACTCTTCCAGCCTCCAACCTATTCCCAACCGAGCTGTTTCTCAGGACGAATGAATCATGGGTTGACCCAGGCCACCTTGCCACGATATTCGTAAGGCGCATTTGGGCATCACAGATTATTTGCACGTTTAAGGAATGGAAGTGTTTCCTATTAACGTACTCATATTCCCCTTCAGATGGCGCCTTTATTGCAATGTGTGTGCAGTCGATCGCTCCGATTACATTGGGAAAACCGGCTATCGCTGCAAATTGCGCTTTGATGTTTGCTTGGTTTACTGCATCATATGGAAACCGTATATACCTGGCTGAGATGCGGATGATCCCGTTTAAAACAGGCGGAATGGCGCGGCTCAGAGCTCCCTGACTCATTCCTGACCGGTCAGCCAATTCCCTCTGGAATGATCCTGTTGCTAGAAAACCAAGCGTAGTCAGGACTTGTATTGGAACTGGCAATGCGTGACTCCTCGCCGTCTGCCTCTCCAAACCCGGGCTCAACTCAGTACATAGTTCCAAGAGGATAGCTCTTGGAAATCTGAATCGGCTGATAAGCCAGTCATCATCATGAGCCAAAAAATCATAATAATCACGGAACACTCGTTCATTTCGAATGTGACCATTCGCAATATCTTCTAATAAGGCCAACACTGCCATTGTCAACCTATCGATTATTGCCACATTTTGCACCTGCTTTTATATTCTCATTTAATTTGATGCATGTTGACGATAGGTTGTTCCCATACACCCAAGGTGTCAATAATATACACATAATTCGAAATTGGCCGACTGGTTTATTGATGGATTGATTTTAAGTAACAATCTTGCGCTTAATCCACTCAGCATCATATAATAATATTGCAGTCAAGAATTTCACAACAAATGTGTGAAGAGAGATCATATGTCATGCGTGGTCCGGAAAATATGTAACGTTTAATAAACAAGCCATCACTGAAAATAATATTGCTGGGGGTTCCTTTTAATTTCCTTTTCATTCCAATATTGACAATTTAGTTTTATGGGTCTGTTTAAGTTTAGCCTAACAACAGTGTCACATTATGCGTCTCGACAACAATAACGCATTATTGAAGTGCATTTAAGATCACGCATCCCGATGTTCAAATCCACTTTGAACTCGCCTCATATTGCAATATTACTTCTTGACTCGTGATCGCGTAGGCCTCATGTTGTTGCGCTGATTTGCCTCTATGTGCCGCCAACTGACAATGCAGCAGAAATGTGCGTAAGCCAGGCATTTAGTTTGCGTGGAGAACCGCACTTTCTCACGTCAAGTCAGTCTTCGTACATCCGAACGTTTGCGTGAGAAGTTGCTTACGCAGCTTTTTTGTGCGTAAGCAAGCTTTGTACATGAGGCCCCAGGTCATGTTCTGTCTGAGTGCCTAACTCTTAGAAGAAAGCAGGAAAAAGAGGCCTCGCCTAACGCTTTGGTGAACTCTTTGACATAGATGCCTATTGAGTGTGGTTCTATGGAATCATTTTGTCCTGACAATGCAAAAAAATCTGATCTTCTGAGGGAAGAGTTCCTTCCTTTTGTGTCTGAGGGATTTGTTTCTTCAAGTGAAAATTCTGCTCCTCAACCCATTCGAATTCTCCGCGATACTGGGGCTTCCCAGTCGCTTTTGTTAGGAGAGGCATTGCCCTCCAGTGAAAATGAAGACACTGAAATGGGTGACTTCATTCTTGTTCAGGGGATTGAGGGGAGAATTGTAACTGTACCTCTGCACTCTGTGTTTCTGAAGTCAGACTTAGTAACGGGACAAGTTAAAGTGGGGCTTATGTCCAGCCTCCCTATCAAAGGTATTTCTCTTTTACTCGGCAACGACCTAGCTGGTGGGAAAGTTGTCCCCTCGGTTCAGTTAACCTCTAAGCCGAGCACTGAAGATGAGTCTAATTTAGACATTGATATTTTCCCTTCATGTGCAGTGACTCGAGCTATGGCCAAAAAGGCAAAAGAAGAGGAGGACTCTGTGCAATCTAGCACTTTGTTAAAACAAGACCATGATCCTTCAGAGCAGGGGTCAGATCGTGGCTCTAGTAAGAGTTCAGGTTTTGATGAGTTGTCAGATACATTTCTTAGCACAGTCTTTGAGAAGTACAGTGGTAAGTCACCACAAGACACTGGGAACGATTTACAAGTGGCTGATGATTTATCCTCCTCAAGAAAGCAATTGATCACTGAGCAAAGCAGTGATCCAGAGATTGCTGGATTGAGAGAAAAAGCTCTCCCAGATGACGAAATTGTCAAAGTACCAGTTGGTTATTATCTTAAAGATGGGGTTTTGATGCGGAAATGGCGTCCCCCTGATATTCCTGCCAATGAAGATTGGGCAGTCGTCCATCAGGTTGTCGTACCTAAAGTTTACAGGAAGGACATACTTACTATGGCACATAGCTTACCTCTAGGTGGCCATCTTGGTGTTAACAAGACTGTTAACAAGGTGATGAAGCAATTCTTCTGGCCAGGTTTGCGCAAAGATGTTGCAACCTTCTGTCGCACTTGTCACACTTGTCAAGTGGTGGGTAAACACCAGTTAGACCCTCCTGTAGCACCATTGAAACCGATCCCAGCCTTTGGTGAACCTTTCTCCCGGGTTATTGTGGATTGTGTAAGACCTTTACCCAGGACGAGAACTGGAAATGAGTACATGCTGACTGTCATGTGTGCCTCAACGAGGTTCCCTGAAGCAATTCCACTGAGAAATATCAGAGCAGTTACTATTTCTAGGGCCTTGATTAAGTTTTTCACTTCGTTTGGTCTGCCTAAGGAGATCCAATCTGACCAGGGTAGTAATTTCACCTCCGGAATGTTTCAGCAGGTTGTTTATCAACTAGGGGTTAGACAGATCACTTCACCAGGTTAGAGGACCGTTGGCCCTGCTGAGTGAGCAGTGGACTAACAAAGATACTCATGTCAATCTGCTGGATTACGTCCTGAAGTTCAAAGAGAGACTTCGTAGAGCCTGTGCGCTAGCCAAGGATAATCTTGTGGCAACTCAAGAGAAGACGAAAACTTGGTATGACCGCAAGGCTAGGACAAGGACATTTAAGCCCGGAGAAAGAGTACTTGTTTTGTTCCCCCTGCAGTCCAATCCCCTGCAGGCTAGATTTCATGGTCCTTATGAAATCTATTCCAAGGTTAGAGACCTCAATTACATTATGACAACTCCGGATAGGAGAAAGCCAAGGCAGTTGTGCCATGTCAACATGTTGAAACGCTACCATGACAGAGCTATACAGGCTGTCTCAGTTGTTAGCCAGGTTGAGAGTTCTGTAGATGACCATTGTCAGGAGGAGGAACCCTTCATCAAACCTGAAGTCATCCCTTGTAAATTGTCCAATTCTGAGATTTTGCAGAACCTTGGGGTGAAATTGTCACATTTAGACCCTTGGCAACAAGCTCAAATGAGGGACTTGGTGCTCAAGTATCAAGATTTGTTTCCTGATGTTCCTAAGAGAACCCATGTAGCAGTCCATGATGTTGACGTTGGTGACGCTCAACCAATAAAACAACATCCATATAGGATGAGTCCTCAGAAATCTAAGTTGGCTGAAGAGGAAGTGGTTTACATGTTCAAGCATGGCATCATTCAGCCATCACACTCCAATTGGAGTTCGCCCTGTGTGCTTGTACCAAAGCCTGATGGCAGTGCAAGATTCTGTACTGACTATAGGAAAGTTAATGCTGTTAGCAAGACTGATGCTTTTCCAATCCCAAGGGTTGATGATTGTGTTGACAAAGTAGGGCAGTCAAAGTTCCTCACTAAGATTGATCTCTTGAAAGGTTATTGGTGTGTTCCATTAACTGACCGTGGTAGAGAAATCTCTGCTTTCGTCACACCTTCTGGGCTGTACGAATACAATGTTCTCCCATTTGGAATGAAGAATTCGCCAGCCACATTCCAAAGAATGATTCATTCTGTGATCAGAGATTTGCCTAACACCAGTGCTTAGATTGATGATTTAGTGACGGGGAGTGAGACTTGGGAGAAACATCTGGAGGATGTAGGAAGACTGCTTGAGAACCTGTGGGAGGCCAACTTAACAGTCAATTTGTCTAAGAGCGAATTTGGATGTGCCCATGTTACTTATCTTGGACACGTTATTGGCCAGGGTCAGGTGGTGCCTGTTGATGCTAAGATTCAGACAATTATGGCTTTTGCTGCTCCCACGGGTAAGAAAGACCTGAGGCGATTCTTGGGAATGGTGGGGCATTATCGCAAGTTCTGTAAGAACTTTGCTGACGTCGCCTTGCCACTAACAAACTTGCTCAAGAAAAGAGAGAATTTTGTCTGGAACGAATCTTGCCAAAAGGCATTTGACAAACTGAAGTCCATGTTATGTAATTATCCGGTACTCCAGTCTCCTGATTTTAGTAAGCCATTTTCAGTGGCCGTTGATGCTAGTGATGGTGCCGCTGGGGCTGTGTTGTTATAACATGATGAGAGTGACAATGTTGAGCATCCTGTTGCATACTTTTCCAAGAAGTTCAACCGACATCAGATAAACTATTCAACAATTGAGAAAGGGCTATTAGCTTTGATTCTAGCACTGCAACATTTCAATGTGTATTTATGTACGGGTCAGAAACCCCTCATTGTATACACAGATCATAATCCCTTGGTGTTTTTGAGTACGATGAGAAACAAAAACAGAAGATTGTTAAACTGGAGTTTAATTTTGCAAGAGTATGATATGGTAATCAAGCATATCAAGGGTAAAGATAATGTCATTGCTGATTGTCTATCTCGGTGTTAAGATGTTGAAATTGTAGATAGACCTGTCTGAAAATTTTGATCTATCGGATAAAATTGTTCCCTTTTAAGGGGGAAGGTGTTATGAACCTACATTGATACTTTGTTTCCGAATTGTTTTGTTTTGACATGATTCTGTATTTTATTTGTGGTCAAGGAAATCTAATTTGTTTTTGTCAATCAGATCAGCATGCGTGGTTAGCGATGGTGATTGGTGATTGGCCCATTCCTGATTACACGCAGTATATAGCGCAGAGAATTACGGACAGAGGGGGCTTGACTCTATCCGCGCCCGTGGATGCGCTTTCGTTTGGACGCCACATCTATCCCTGAGCTTTCGTGGACGTCGTGTTTTTGGATCGCCAACATTCTTCACCTCCTCCCTCGTGACGCGGACGTCTCTTCACTCCCTCCGCTCTCGTGGACGCCTTGGTTTTTGTATCGTTTGAACACTCTTCACTTCCTCCCTCGTGATGCCCTATCGTTTGGAAGCTCTCCGACGATCCGTGGTCGCGATGGACATTGTGTTTAGGGAACCGTGTGACTTTTGGTGTAACTTTGTGAATAATAACATGTCTTAATGCTGAAGTTGAAGATAAATATTGGTAACTCATCCATGACTCTCTGTCTGCCTTTGCTGCCACTTTTGACACGTAACAGCAGATACACTGCTATTATTTTAGTGTACCTACATTTATTTTTCTCGACGTTACACATTTGAACACATCATGATGACATTTTATTTAACTTTGCCTGATAGTCATTTTACTGAGCCCACCTTGAACACATCATGTGTAAACCTCCTTCTGTCAGCTAACTAGCTTTCACCCTGCTGATTTCAATACGTATTTCAAAATTGGATTACCATTTTTAACTGATGGATGAGTAAAAAACTGTCTGACTGGACTGCTCTGCTGCAGCAGCAGGAGGCAGAGATATAACGCTGCAGTCCAGTATATCTACGTATATGCACTCCACTACAGTTTTCAGCCAAGGTGAGTTTATCACGACTGAGTCTTATGTATGCAATTAAATACAGGTTAATTGATGCTCGCTAGCCTGTAATGTAATGTCTGGTCACATTGATCATAAGTGGACAATCTGTGGGGCGGTAGGCTGCGTTTGTCAACATAAATGTAACCATTAACTAGCCGATTTAGGCTAGTTGTATTTGCGTTACAGGTTCGATTAGTCGTTACTGACAAAAGATCAGGCACAGTTGACCTAAGTTAAATACATTTTTAGTTACATTTTATCTTGTGTAGCGACTTACCGCTGGAATGACGATGCTTGAGCCCTCCGTTTCAGCCACAGGGTTTGCATTAGTTTGGTCGTTTGCGGCTGTCCTTTCACCTGCTCCAGGTAAACCGTGGCGAGTCGGTCCTTCCTCCTCTGCCGCTTCAACTTGGAGAAGATGATGCACGTGTGTCCGCTTCACGTGATAGTAAAAGGAGTTATACACCCTGTACTCACTTGGACAGCCATCAATCCCGCACACAACGCGAAAGTCAGGGTTGCGGCTGTGCATGGTGTTAATGTGACTCAAAAGTTGTCTCAGAGGCCCCGTTCACACGAAGCCGAAACGGGCGAAACCGTTACGGTTTCGATCTATCCGGTTTCAAAGTATCTCCGTAAAGACGAAGCCAAGCGAAACCGGGTAGATCTGTAGAAACGCTGTAGTACACATTCCAGGCCCATAAGGGGCGCCTCTTCTGGTACAGAAATCCAGAAGAAATGAAATAAGAAGAAGAGGCGAGCATGCGCATAAAGGCTGCCCTTATGCGCATGCTCGCATGTGATTTCTGAGACTCCGCGGGCTTAAGAGCCATTGGCTAGAAGGTCGAGGGGTGGGGCGATGACGTCATGGTTTGCGGTTTCAGTCGGTTTCAGGCGTACACACGAATCCAAAATGAAACCGGGTAGATTTGAAACCACCTCCGAGGGTGGTTTCAGAAGTTTGCGGTTTCGGTCAGCGGATTCGCCGGCTTCGTGTGTACGGAAGGCCGAACCGTACAAGACCTTTGCGGTTTCGGCATGAAATCGGCTTCGTGTGAACGGGGCCAGAGTCAATGCCACAAATATGTAGCATATGCAGCAACGCCTAATCATGTTGGAGAAAAGATGTCAGAGGCAAGAGGACGCCGGTTACTGGTCAAAGGTCGGTACGGTAGCGCAAGACTGCCGTAAATACTCGTTACTATGGTTACACCCGCCAGCTAGCTGCTGCAAATGAGAACGTGGGGCGTAAACCATGGCGTAAACTAACGTTATTTGAGACCGATTTGGGTTTGAACTTGGATTGACGTGTTTCATTGCAAGTAGGGCTGGGCGATATATCGAATATATGCGATGTATCGCGAGATGTTCTCCAAGGGATGTATAAAATGCCCCTGTCGCGAACACCGAATACAAATTGGCACGCAATGTTTCTTTTTGCCGCCGCCGGCATACTCGTTGTGCTTTCATGCTACGGGGGGACAAGATCTCATACAAAGTGAACGTAGAGACGCGTATCGGGCGAAATGTTTATTCGCTCCATACTTTCGCCGTGCACAGGCGAGCGCGTTCACGAGGATTTGTGGCGCGACAAATTCGCTCGAGTTGAAATATTTCAACTTTGATGCGAATTTTGCGTGATGACAGCCAATCAGCGTTCAACAGCGTGGCCACTGAGTGACATGTGTAACGTAACAGCCAACCAGCGTTCAACCGTCAAACTCGGTGCAGTGCAGTCCGGGGTGAACTGCAGCATGGAGGAGAAAGTGATTGTTGCCGTTTGCGACTCCCGGAGCTCTATATATAATAATATATGATATAATATAATTGTTTATATAATATCACGGCCAAAAGCTCTGTGCACCCTCCGGATGGCCGTAGCGTGGGGAGCTCATAGGGATTGGGCTTCTCTGGGTTTGTTTACACGCACAGCGTTCCCTTCTCTCGCTCTTTCCTGTGGCTCTCTAAACACACTCACTCCCCCCGCCCATTGCGAGTCCACGAGATTCTCATGGACGCGCGTGTGGGACGTAGTCTGGAAGGCGCGCTGCTGTAGGTGTGTGTACCTCCGACCGGTAAGTGAGAACAGCCAGAGAGAGAAAAAAGGATGGAAACGGAGGATTTGGTTTAGAAAAAGAATAGCACTGGATCCTTCGTCTGGCAGTGTATATATAATAATTATTATTCAAACTGTTAATAAATAATCAACGGTTTGAATAAATGCTGTTTTGGTAAATCTAACTTGCTGTGATTTTCCTTTTCTTATGTGCAAGTTCTAAATTGTTCCAATAGAAAGCACTAATGAGTTTAAACAATATGTTGTTTCATTTAATCTACATGCAGACTTATGTTTCAGTAATACTAGAATTATTACTGACGTAACATTATGCCAGACATGGTTGAATCGAGCATTTATGATGTGCTCTAGAGGAGATTCAAAATATATCGAGATATATATCGTGCATCGAGATATAGTAAAAAAATATCGAGATATTCATTTTGGCCCATATCGCCCAGCCCTAATTGCAAGTAAATTAAAGCGCTGTATCCAGTGCTCATTCTTTGTGGTTCACATCACACACCCTTTGAATGTTCTCGACATTTCAATGTGTTTTCAGTGTTTATTGTGTATCGTTGCAGCCGAACAGAGACATCGAGGTGGGCTAACTAACTGTCTAAGTCAGCTAACGGTATGGAAGAATTGGATGATGTCGCAGTGTCGATTTTACGGGGTAATGTATGCAAATATTATTCTTTATCTTATATGAACAGAGTAATGCAAAGGCCTAATTGAAGCAAACAAATACTGTCGGAACTGCATTGCGCTTTGGAGATAATGTTGTATATTATGTTTTGTTCAGACCAAAAGCCAAGTAAATTTTCGCGCCACTTTGTTCCCGCTGAATTCATAAACTGTGAAGACTAGTCAGCTAATGGCGACAAATTACAATTGTTGGTCACTAGGAAAATTCTTGGAACTGCATTGCGCTTTGGGGATAATGTTGTATATTATGTTGTGTTCAGACCAAAAGCCAAGTACATTTTTGCGCCACTTTGTTCCCGCTGAATTCATAAACTGAAGACCAGTCAACTAATGGCGACAAATGACAATTGTTGGTCACTAGGAAAATTCTTAGTTGATGGCAGCTCTAGTTCTTCTAGTAACGTATATATGACATACAACAGCAGCCAATGAGGTATCTGCATTTCTATACTAAGCTGGTTAGCACTAGCTACCTAAATTGAATGAAGTGTAAACTTCTAACAGCAGTTTCACTTCTAGGGCACTTAAAC
The DNA here is from genome assembly GCF_902167405.1 of Gadus morhua. Lineage (NCBI taxonomy): Eukaryota > Metazoa > Chordata > Actinopteri > Gadiformes > Gadidae > Gadus > Gadus morhua. The sequence goes on along the minus strand of NC_044049.1, from coordinate 15,005,612 downwards.
CCTAACCCTAACCCTCATCTTGCTATGTTTGTCTTCCAATTTTTTGATAGCTGCAAACATCACAGAGACAATGATGAGCACCCTGTCTCGTGAAGACTTGCGGGATCTTTTCCCAGGCCCTGAGAACTTTTTACGGAGAAAAGCGCTCTGGCGGGCCTGTCATGGTGCGTCGGAGGAGGTCAGTTATGTGAACTAAACTAACCACCTATTTAAATTGGCAGCAGCACATTGAGCTAACAGCACAGTGTTTTTGGAACAGGCATGGCAATCAACATGTGTGTTAAATTCAGTTTAGATTAATTGATAGGTGTTGAGTTAGTTTATGTAAGCGATTTCACCCCTAAAATGGAACATTGCTTATTTATACGCAGGGCCGGCGTTCGGCATAGGCGAGCTAGGCGACCGCCTAGGGCGACAAATGTGTTGGGGGCGCCCTTAATCAGTCAATTAAAATATACGACGCGAACGGAGAAGGGAGGGGGCGCGGGAGCAATCGCCAGGGCGGCCCGAAACTGTCACCGTAGCACCCCCCCCCCCCCCCCCCCCCCCGCTCGGAAGACCTGTCCAGGGCGCAAGTTGATTTCGAGCCGCCTAGGGCGCCGAAACGGCCAGCGCCGGCTCTGTTTATACGTGAGCAGAGCTGTCAATGCTACATTGCATTTTGTGTTGTCACAAAAAATAAAAATGTTGCTTTTTGCAGTAGTTCATTATCTTTTATTTGTCTGGCCAAGAACACTCAACATTATCGGCCAGTTCCTCCTTTAATGCGTCACCCATGCGACAGACATCAACTCCTAAAGCAAGTCCTGCAAACTACACAACCGCTGAAAAGGTTGTGAAGTTATCATCGCCAGAATATGTGTTGCACACAGACACAGAACTTGAGCAAGTCAGAAAACACTACTTTGAGTTGCTGAAGACAGGCGAACAGCGCAACTGCCAAATGTCGAAGGAGCTCAGATGCCGGCTCATTCGCAACACCATGACCAGTATAATTTCAATCCTGAGGGCAAAGGGGGATGGAGAATCACACCGAAACCCATCAAAGCCAGAAATAACAGCAATGGCAAAGACGATAGTGCTGCCATTGCTGCAGGACCAAGACCTCCATACATGGGTAAGTGAAATGCATCCAGTTGATGACTGTGTTTCATGTTGGACATTTTTAGTAGCGATTTGAAAAATGTATTAAATGTCTTGTGCAGGTCACTGTGTACACGCAGCTCAACAAAAGACTGCAAAATGTGAGATCCCCGAAAAAAAGATCTCCAGATTGCAGACATTCAAAGAGGTGAGCTGTAACTAATAATTAATCAAAGATTAATCTGTTAATCATTTTCAAGATTAATTAATCAATTCTCTGTTCAATATAAAGTCCAAGGTGATGTCCTCAAAAGCCTTGTTTGGTCCACAACCTAAATATATTAATTTCACTGTCATAGAGGACTAGAGTAGCTAGAAAATAATCACATTTGAAAAGCTTAAATCATATTTGGACATTCAAAAAAGAAAAAAGAAATACACAAAATTATCAATGAGTCTCTAGAATAAAAGATACTCGCTTAGCTGACAGATGACAGTGACAGCTGACAGCGAGGTTAGACGTAGCTTAGCTCTGAGAGCTACAATCGTTAATCGATTGGATTCGTTAACTGTTAATTCTTGGAAACTATCTACCCCAGGAATTAACGTCAAGGTGGTCCTGAAGTTTCCCAAAGTTGTAAGAGCACGTTTTTATCAAAGGATCGTGATTGCTCAGGTCACGACCGAGTGGAGTTATAACTCCAAGGATACCCTAAACCGAGGCTACAATGTCAACAACATCACCCAATGACCCTATCCAGCTACAAAATTAATTACCTCAAAGACGATATCCGCAGACTGTCACATGAACTCCGGAGGAAAGAAACCCAGCTCTCCAGTTTCTCTGAGGAACTCCAACGACAGGAAGCCATGCTGTCCAACTACACAGACCTGGCGATGGAGCAGTCCAAACAATTCTCCAGTGCGGCCATCTAAAATACCATCCTCTGGGACCCCACCTGCCCACGGCCTGCTGCCTCCTCTACACCCAGCCCGCTGTGGACCGAGGTTGTGGTCCGCCACCGGAATGGACTCCATGGCCGATGCACTTCGCCTCCTCGTCTGAACCTGGCGAATAAATACTCCGTCCTCTCGGAAGTTGGATCCCAGACGGGGGCTCCGGAGGCTGCTCTCAGGCCGACGTTCCAGGCAGACAGCTCGGCTTCATCCCGGCAGATGACAAAAACCAAGGCTGTCACCCGACGATCGTCTGCCTGTGTGACCCACACAGCAGCTACGGCTACCTCCCATCTGGAGCCTCGTCAGCCAATGCATGGTCCAACTGTCTCCCCAGCCAAGCAGACGCCTGCAGCGGTGGATGCACCAGCGGCTACCACCTCCCGGCGAACGCCACCACCGCCCAGCCTGCCTGCTGCCCAGGTTGGGGACCGGCCTGTGTCCCGACGGCTGCAACCTTCTGGATCCTCGGCTCCCCCTGTCTGCATCGGAGCTGCAGCTGGAGGAGTACTCTCGCCCACTGGCGACAGTGCAGACTGGCCGGTGGTTACGAGGGCTGACTGTCGTTCCCAGTGTGAATCCATCTCTGCCCGCCGTCAGCTTCTGAGGAATGCCGTGAGAAGGCGACCGGGAAGCCTCCCTGCTCCTGCGATCTGCCTCCAGAATCCTGGCTCCACATCTCCAGTGGAGCCGTCTGCCGCTGCCCCTGTAGCCGCACACCGGCCACCCATCCCATGTGCCTCGGGGCTGGCGGGGAGGAAGGGTGTAGTGCAACAGCAACACAGAGGCCCTCGGCCTGCATCACCTCAGCTGACTCCGTCTCCACCGTCGACAATCATCCTGGGTGACTCATCCTCATCGTCATCCGCTTATCCGGGGTCGGGTCGCGGGGGGAGCAGCTCAAGCAGGGGGCCCCAGACTTCCCTTTCCCGGGCCACATTGACCAGCTCTGACGGGGGGATCCCGAGGCGTTCCCAGGCCAGTGTTGAGATATAATCTCTCCACCTAGTCCTGGGTCTGCCCCGAGTTCTCCTCCCCACTGGACGTGCCTGAAACACCTCCCAAGGGAGGCGCTCAGTGGGCATCCTTGCCAGATGCCCGAACCACCTCAGCTGACTCCTTGCTAAGTAAAGGAGCAGCGGCTCTAATCCGAGTTCCTCACGGATGGCTGAGCTTCTCACCCTATCCCTAAGGGAGACGCCAGCCACCCTTCTGAGAAAACTCATCTCGGCCGCTTGTACCCGCGATCTCGTCCTTTCGGTCATCTCCCAACCCTCATGACCATAGGTGAGGATAGGAACGAAGATCGACCGGTAGATCGAGAGCTTTGCCTTGCGGCTCAGCTCTCTTTAACTGTGACTCGATTATTAGAAACGTCTCAATCTTCAATGCCCGCACTATGGTTTTTCCTGGTGCCACTGTGGTAGACATCACTGACAAAATCCAGGAAGTTGTGATGTCCATCCCATCGGCTGACTCTCTTATTGCACGTCGGGACAAATGACGTTGGCAAAAGGCAGTTGGAATTATTAAAGAGCGACTTTATCCGATTGTTCAGTGTATTAAAACACCTTCATTACACTAACCACCACTAACCTTAACGGTGTACTTTTGCTTATGTCATGGCTTTGTATTAATTCCAGCAACAGGCTACGCACACCTACAATATCAGTAGCATTAGCTCATTGTTAGCATTACGAATTACGACTTACCTTTGATTTAACACCATGAAAGACGATGAAGACTCACGACTTACTATAGCAAATAACGAGATTACTAACCTAAAGGCGGACATCAGAAGGCTCTCCGCCGAGCTGATGAGCAAAGAGTCTCTGTTGGCCAGCTTTATCGACTTGGCTGCCGACCAGAACCAGAGGATCGCTTCCTTGAATGCAGCTAACCAGGACACTATTAGCTGGGACTCCTCTGCCCATCCTCGACCTTCCTCCTACTCCACTCCCGACCATCATCCCTCATGGACAGAAGTGGTCGTCCGAGGGCGAAAGAGAGGCCCGGTCACGGCTTCACCTCCTCGCCTGAGCCTCTCCAACCACTACGCGGCCCTCCCAGGCGACACTCCTGCTCCACCAGTCGATGCCTCTACTCTACAGCCACAGGTGGCAAACAGTGCAGGGGAGACCTGTCACACAGATGTGGGTCCAACCCTACGCTCTGAACCGCATACGGAGACCTCCGCCTCCCGCCGCAGGATCGTAAAAGAAGCCGTGCTGAGACGCTCCGGTAGACATCCCACTTCGGCCCTGACGGTGACCCATCCCCCTGGTCCCGACGCTGCTGGCTCTCCTCCCCACTCGTCCGCCCGGTCCCGCAGTGTGGATCCCACGCCCAGCCGGGTGGAGACCCGTGAGCCTTCACATTCACCACATCCTCTGGTTTCCCCCACCACCTTGATAGTGGGTGACAGCATCACCAGGAATATCCGTTTTTTCAATGCCACTACACGTTGCTTTCCTGGAGCCAAAGTCACATCCATCCTGGACAAACTTCCAGAGCTTTTTCATTCCCTTCCGTCCTCCATACATCGAGTGATAGTCCACACAGGCTACAATGATATGGCCCGTCGACAAACCGAGCTGACAAAGCGGGATTTTAACGACCTCTTCTCTTTCTTAAAACGCTGCGGAAAGTCCGTTTTCGTGGTCCCCTGCCAATCATGTCCCAACGCCCAGAGCGGTTCAGCAGACTCCTAAATCTCAATACATGGCTCCAGTCCACTTGCAAAATTCATAACTTCGCTTTTATCGATAACTTCAATCTGTTCTGGAATCGCACTTCTCTCTATAGCACTGATGGAATCCACCCAAACACTTTGGGCAGCTCGGTGCTAGCCGCAAACATACAGCATGCCGTACAATCTGCCCCACACAATGGTACTCATAGTTGACTGTTTTCAAATGACACATTCCCTATACAGACCATTACTACCTACAGCGCCTGCAACCCACCTCGCACATCTAGCCTGCACACTAGGAGGGGAGGAAGATGCGGAGTGGATCCTAGTCTGCTGCGGCGCATCAAAATGACCCGCAAGCACACTACATCTTCCACCGCGGAGCCCACCCTGCGATTGGCACTTATCAATGCCAGATCAATAACCAATGAAACATTCATCTTAAATGATTTCTTCACGTCCAGGAACTTAGATTTTATGTTTTTAACAGAGACATGGCTTCGCGCTGGCGAGTTTACAGCATTTGCTGAACTTCTTCCGCCTGACTGTACCTTCATTAACACCCCCCGAATTACAGGGAAAGGTGGAGGGCTGGCGTCAGTTTTTAAATCCAGCTTCCGTTGCCGCCAAACTCCGTCAAACAGCTTCTCTAGCTTTGAACTGCAACTCTTCGAGATACATGTTCAACCTCCTGTTCTATGTGCTGTGATCTACCGTCCCCCGAAGTTTAATAAGGATTTTATCCAGGATTTCTATGACTTTGTGGCGGGAATTGTCTTGAACACAGAACACTTATTAATCATAGGCGATTTTAATATCCATGTGTGTTGCGACTCCCGGCCCTTAGTTAAAGACTTCTTGAATCTCATTGACTCTTTTAACCTCAAACAGTCCGTTACTGCCCCAACGCATGAAAAGGGTCATACACTAGACCTTGTTCTGTCTCTTGGCTTAAATGTGTGTATTAGTGAAATTTGTGATGTGCCGATTTCAGACCATTTACCGGTGATGTTCACTCTAACTCTGCCTGGCGCTCAGGCTTCAACGCGCGCCCCGGCGCGCCGCCTCCGCGCGCTGAATCCGTTGACCGCGTCACAGTTTTCCGTCGCTTTTATTGACTCTATGCCTCCCACAAGTGACTTAGAAAATATATCTGCGGAGGAGATACTCAGTTCTTTTAATTCTACCTGCTCTAATATTCTGGACTTGATTGCACCTTTTAAAGATAGACGCCCCAAACCTGTCACTGAGCCGTGGCTCAATGACTACACTCGTACTCTCAGACGCACATTTAGGCGTGCCGAGAGAAAATGGAAGAGGGACAAACTCTATGTCTCCCTTGGAATTCTAAGAGAAAGTTTAGCAAATTACCAGAAAGCCGTTAAATCTGCGAAAACCCAATTCATATCCAACCTTGTGTCCATAAACAGCCATAGGCCCCAGGTTCTTTTTGCCACTCTAAAAAATCTCATTAATCCCTGCAACTCTCCTGCTGTTGTGCCATCACTCCCCTTATGTGAACAATTCCTTGCGTTCTTTATCGATAAAATCTCTGCAATCAAATCTTCACCTCCTCTGTCCACCGTAGATCCAGCGGCATCTCCTGTATGCTTACTGAAAGACGTGTCTAACACTGTTGGCCCATACATTTTAACGTTAATAAACACCTGCCTTTCCTCAGGCTGTGTTCCATCTGTTTTTAAACATGCTATAGTCAAGCCAATTATAAAAAAAACACAACCTCGACCCCTCTGTTCTCTCCAGCTTTAGGCCTATCTCTAAGCTTCCCTTCCTCTCTAAAGTGTTAGAAAAAGTAGTTTTAGAACAACTGCAGGTACACCTGGATTTTAATGACATAACAGAAAAGTTTCAGTCTGGTTTTAAATCACGCCACAGCACAGAAACGGCACTTTTAAAAATCTTTAATGATCTTTTAACTGTCGACTCGGGGAGCTCTGCTGCGCTCGTGCTTTTAGACTTGACTGCTGCCTTTGACACAGTCGACCACCAGATTCTTTTATCCCGCCTGGAACTCTGTGTTGGTATTACTGGGAATGCCCTAAAATGGTTCAAGTCATATCTGTCCAAGAGAACCTTCTCTGTTCATCTAGGCCAGTGCTCCTCAGCTGCAGCCCCACTAGTCTGTGGGGTCCCCCAAGGCTCTATTTTATCTCCAATTCTTTTTGCGTTATATCTGCTGCCCCTATGTTCCATTTTTAAAAAACACAACATCTCGTTCCACTGCTTCGCAGATGATCTACAAATATACCTGCCATTAAAATCAAACAAAGAATCAACAAATGCATTGTCAAACTGTCTGAAAGATGTGAAAACCTGGTTGGAACTTAACTTCCTATCACTAAACAATGAAAAAACCGAAATAATTGTTTTTGGCAAATCCGAACTGCTGGATGGCATCGACAATGTTCCTGGTCCCCTTGCCTCCTACAGCCGCCCTTCTGTCAGAAACCTCGGAGTTATTTTCGACAATGGTTTTAAATTTAACAAGCAAATAAGCTCAGTCGTGAAGACAAGCTTCTTCCAGCTGCGACTCCTAGCGAAAGTAAAGCCGTATCTCCCACCAAAGGACTTTGAAAGAGTCATTCACCTGTTCGTAATGTCCCGTCTAGACTACTGTAATTCTCTATACTTTGGTGTGGACAAATGTCTGCTCCGTCGCCTGCAACTGGTCCAAAATGCTGCTGCACGTCTCCTCACTGGAAAAAGGCGATATGACCACATTACCCCTGTCCTGGCCTCTCTCCACTGGCTTGCTGTGGTTTTTAGAATTCAATTCAAAATTCTGCTGTTTACTTTTAAATCGCTACATGGGCTGGCACCTAAATATATGTCAGAGCTGGTCTGCATCCATGCTCCATCTAGAGAAATTCGGTCAGCTCAGCAGATGCTGCTGGATGTACCCAGGTGCAGACAAAAAACAAAAGGCGACAGAGCCTTCGCTGTGGCCGCTCCTAATCTTTGGAACAGTCTCCCCCTGAGTCTGAGATCTGCCAAGTCCATAGAACAGTTCAAAACACAACTAAAGACTCACTTTTTTACATTGGCTTTTAATACAGATTAAGATTTTATTTTATCTTATTCATTGTTGTTGCTAATATGCAATATTAAGCCTTGTTGTTCTTTGTTTTGTTTTTTATATTGTATTCGTGTACAGCACTTTGGTCAACTACTGTTGTTTTAAAATGTGCTATATAAATAAACTTGACTTGACTTGACTTGACTTCATTACAAGGTCAGTATCTCCGGTCCCACCCCCACGGCTGGTAGTGGCAGTGACCGCTTTTCCAGATTGTTAGGTCTTAACACTTGGCTCCAGTCTGCATGCCGCGCACATAACGTACGTTTTATTGACAATTTTAACCTTTTCTGGCAGCGCAGCGAACTTTTTTGCGATGGATGGATTTCATTTAAACTCTGCTGGAGCTCGAGCACTTTCCTCCAACCTCTTATATTATCCGCCATCACCTTAGCTCCATTACCATGCCCCAGCAGACTCAAACTGAATTGGCTACATTTGCGTCACAAGTTTGATGTTCCCCTGATCCCAGTCCATATGATAATGGTCACACTTTCATACTCCCAGTGGGGCTGGGATCGCCTTCCGTTAATAAACCTCGTAATCGCATTCCTTCTAATTTGATTACAATATATCCTCAGCCAACTCCCACTGTATATATTTCCCAGCCTATGAATTACGAAGGTCTGCCCACCCAGTTTACGCCACCTAGCGCTAGAGCCCCCAGCTTTCCAATCCCGATACAAATAAGAGATGGGAAATATCGGTTACATCCAGCCTATGGGGTAAACCTGGCAAATCTTCAGCTAGTAGCTATTCGGAATGTTCAAAAACCTCACACCACTGTAGGGAAACTTGACCTATTGAATGTCAGATGTCTCTTAAAAAAATCATTTTTAATCAACGATCTTATTTGCTCAAATAACCTTGATTTCTTGCTCCTAACCGAGACTTGGCTAGACCTGGCTAACAATGTGTCGACCCTTATTGAATCAGCACCCCCAAATTACAATTTTATGAGTGCAATCCATGAAAACAAAAAAGGAGGTGGAATAGCATCAATTTTTAATGCATCTTTTCAATGCAGACAGTCATCCTTCGGTGACTTTGTTTCTTTTGAATACCTGAGCACAATTATTAAGGGTTCTCCTCAGATTATATTACTGATCATTTACAGGCCACCAAAGCACTCTCCTAAAGTTTTTCTTGAAGAACTAAGTGAAATACTGTCTGGCATTTGTTTAGAGTATGACTGTGTCATAATATCTGGGGATTTCAATCTGCATGTTGACAATCCGGAAAACAGCTATGCCAGTGAACTGCTCTCACTACTTGACACATTACATCTAACACAACATGTAGAGGGGCCAACACACTCCCTTGGTCATACACTTGACCTGGTCATCACAAAAGGTGTTGATATTTCGTTAACTGTTAGGGACTTAGCATTGTCTGATCATTCCTGTATTTTCTTTGATGTATCTATGTCCCCAAATAAGTCAAACAGCTCTGTGATGATAGGGAGGAGAATGATCAATGATCACACTAATGTTCTATTTGAACAGGCGTTTATCTCACAGCTTTCGAGTCCTACATCAAACACAGTAGATGACGTGATTGATCATTTTAATTCAAGAATGTTAGAGATTATGGATGATATAGCCCCACTAAAACTTAAAAAACTTAATAGAAAACAAAGCACCATGGAAACAAAACAGTTAAGCTTTTAAAGAGAGTGTAGGAAGGCTGAAAGACAGTGGCGCAAAACCAAGCTGTACACTATATATTATATAAGGAGATGCTACGGAATTTTAATACCGAGACATATACAGCAAGAAAGTTGTTCTTCTCAAACATTATAAACAGGAACTTAAACAACGCTCGAGTCCTGTTCTCGACAATTTAAAAACTGACCAATCCCCCCCTCAACTAGGACCTGAGCTCATCTCCACCAGCAGGTGCAATTTGCTTGCTTCTTTTTTCAAAACAAAAATTGATCAGATCAGACTGAATATACTCTCTCAAACTCATATCACACAGCAACCGGAAATAATAACCATAAAGACTGGAACAGTAAACCTGATGTCCAATTTCTGCATGATTGACTCTGAAACTCTTGAGAAAACGGTACAAAGCCTCAGCTCCTCCACTTGCACACTAGATACTCTGCCCACCATCTTTTTTAAATCTGTCCTTCACCTACTAACGCCAGATCTGCTTAAAATCATAAATTCATCTTTGGAAACTGGCATTTTTCCCAAATCCCTAAAGACTGCTATTATAAAACCACTACTTAAAAAGAACAACCTAGATAAATCCATATTAAGCAATTACAGGCCCATATCCAACCTACCATTCATTGGCAAAATTATTGAAAAAATTGTTTTTAATCAACTAACCTCTTTTCTAACGCTCAACAACTGCCTTGACAACTTTCAGTCAGGTTTTCGGGCCAAACACAGTACAGAAAAAGCTCTGGCCAAAGTCACAAGTGATATTCGGCTAAATACAGATTCAGGCAAGTCATCAATCCTAGTACTACTGGACCTCAGTGCAGCCTTTGACACTGTGGACCACACTATATTGCTTCAGCGACTTGAGCACTGGGTTGGCTTCACTGGTGTTGTAATCAGGTGGCTAAAATCCTACCTTTTCGACAGGAGCTTCTCTGTTACAGTTGGAAACTGTTCCTCAGCATCTACATCTTTGATCTGTGGAGTTCCCCAGGGCTCAATCTTGGGTCCACTATTATTTAACCTTTATATGCTGCCTCTTGGTCAACTCATAAAGTAGAACTCAATCGCCTACCACAGTTACGCTGATGACACTCAAATCTATCTACCGCTAATGCCCAATGACTATACCCCCGTTGAAAGTCTCTGTCATTGTATTTATGAAATAGATAAATGGATGTCACAGAACTTTTTACAGCTCAACAAAAACAAAACTGAGGTGGTAGTGTTTGGAAAGAAAGAGGAAAGGCAAAAGATCTCTGCCTTACTTGAAAGGAAAGGTCTAATAGCAAAAGATACATTTTAGCAGTCACATTAAATCAGTCACAAAATCAGCATACTTCCATCTTAAAAATATCAACAAACTTAGAGGATATATGTCAAAGGAGGATCTGGAAAAAAAAAAAAAGTATCTTTATTTTATTTATTCATTTTCTTTTTCATTTTTCTTTTGTGTGAAGCACATTGAATTGCCACGTGTATGAAATGTGCTATAGAAATAAATATGCCTTGCCTTGCCTAGGAGGATACAAAACACAATTAAATGCAGTAGTATCTGCAAGTGTCTGGGCACAAAAAACTAACAAATCCTGAGGCATGACAATACCCTGGGGACGCAAGACGAACTGACATTAGACAAAGGAAAACAAGGGATATTTATACATGAGGGAGGGGAACACAGGTGAGACGAATCAGAGACCGGGGAGGCAATCACAGTTGAGAAAGTGAAGTGCCTGAAATGAGAGGGAAAAGGGAACTACAAAATAAAACTGAAAGTGAACGACAAGTCTAACAGAGTTAAAAATGTAGTGTATTATTATATATGATTCTCGCCAAAATGTGTGAATGGGAGCCACCCGTGGCCATATGGTGTACTGCAGATCTGCCGCGTTTAGTTCTGTGTTGCGTTCCTGCTCGATCAGAGAAGCCCTTGCTTTTGATCTGGTAGGTTCGCTATATAAAGCACTGTACCCAATATCAGTTTTCTTAAAGTGAATTCATGTTTAAGTTGATAACTTCGATGTATCCCATGTGTTATGTTATTTTCCATTCACTGTTACGATCGTACTGTAGTTTGCATGTTTTAGAGAAAGTTTATTAATACTTTTCTTATGACCTTGGCTAAGGATAACATGGCTAGCCTTAAACTCCTCTAGCCACGTTCATACATTGAAAGTAATATTACTCTCTTTCTTGCTTGTGCAGATGCTGTATATGTACACCGATTTCTGATGGCAATGATTTGATTGATATGTGGCTCCATAATGTAAATAGGTTTTAATAAAGTGCTGTAACTGCACTTGGACTACAGTTATGCCCATTCATGGGAAGCTGAATGTTTTGTATGTATTTTCTATTACTAGTAATCATCAGAGAAGCCCTTGCTTTTGATCTGATGCTGTATATGTACACCGATTTCTGATGGCAATGATTTGATTTATTTTCCAAAGGAAAATAAAAGAAAGAAAATTTAACAGTTTCGCCTCCGTCTCCCTGATGCTCGACCATCGTTACACAAGACATGAGTGATTTTAACTTGGCTCAACAGAATTAACAAACGTTGCGTGACATGACAAGAAGTGCGAGTCAAGATAGCGGTCCCCTGTAACTTGAAAGGTTATAAACAAATGTTTAGTTCTGGCCACAACAACGATAGTTCCAGTATCCTACCCGGGTCCACATGGGGTCTTTAGGCCGCTGTAGTGCAGGCCTTTGGTCCATCCTCTGCTCCGGGCCGCCGTCCTGAGTCTAAAGAACCACCACAAGGACCTCCAGATGACCTCCAGCACAACCACCTCCAGATGACCTCCCCCGTAAGGAACTACAGCTGAGACTAAGACTTATAACACGTGTTCTATTTGCACAATGGACATTTGTTCTCCCTGTGCATGATAAAGGTAAATATGCATTTTACTCCAGGAATGCTATAGCTTTCTCGGATGTCAATTGTTTATTTTTACATGTACCTTCTTCCATAATATAGGATTTAATTGCAATAGCTAATACTCTCCCAGACACAAAAGCTGGCCACACACATCTTGACGTTAGTCCTAGGGGCTTAGAATATTTTTCTTCCAAGCCAATCAGAACTAAAATGTTGATGAATTTGTATTTTGAGATCTGTACGAGGAGTTGCTGCTGCTCGTGTTCAATTTTACCAAAAGCCAAGACTACCATTCCTGGCCTTCCCGCCACGTGCAGCTCCCAGCACGAGTCCTGGATTGGACCAACTGAACCTGTTCTTTGAACTTAAGCTGCCTCTGAACAAAAAATAACTACCATTCATAAATCCATTCAAATTTTTTAATTTCTTGGAAATAAAATACGAAGCATGAGCCACATCTACTAAGATGGGTTTAGTAGTCAGTAAGCCTGTCCCAACACATCAACAAATGATGAACCCATTTTAGAGCATTTAGGGTTGCTGAGCTGAATTCTAACAGACCATTGTCAATTGTAATACATATGCAAAGTTCACAGCACAGAAGCGCTGGAGAAAACCAGCTTCCAAACTGTGGGCGCAAAGCCTCCAAGACAGTTGTATTTCCTGTACCCTCAACAGACAGTGAGTTTAGACTGGCTTCAACAAAAGGACACTGCAAGAGGCAAATCATACATGGAACCACACTGCACAGAATGAGTCATCAAGCAGCAGTCAACAGCAGATCCAAATGTATTAAAACACAATATTATAACAAATTACGAGATTGATCTAATTGATCTAATTCCCTGAACAATTGTATACATTAGAAGTATAATGACAGCACACTTAGATTGGGGTGTGCTCACTTTGAAATGATCATTGAATATTATAATGTATTTATTCTTTATTAGTCTTATTTTAAAGCGTATTTGAGAATTGCAATGGAATGAACTGAAGTGAACCAAATACTTGATGATGAATAAACTATCCAGTAAAATACTTTTCAAGTACTGAGTTACTTTAAACAACTGATTTAATGTTGTAATAAGCAGAGCAAGATAAATGTAAATAGCCTAAGATAACATTGTATATGCTTGTATAAAATACATTAACAAAATATTAAATAGCATGTATCCCTTTAAATGACACAATACACACTAACACATTCAATCTTAAAAAATTACACAAATGAAGGTCAATATAGCCCCTATAAATCTCTCTATCAAATTTTTTCATTCACAAATAGACTTAAGCAAGTAATTTATTCAAAGAGCTACTGAAGTAAATGAAATTTGAGCAAATATGACTTGTATTTTTTTTGTGTGTGTGTGCGTGTGTGTGTGTGTCCGTTTCTGTTGCTACAACCGACACAGAGACACTGACCCAAACAATAACCCAAACCCAGGGAGGAGGTCCTCCTGGGTGAAGGAGGACAAGAAGGTGTGGATGTGTGTCAGTGTGTCTGAGGACCCTCCTCCACCTGGGGACACTCTGTAGAAGGACAGAGTGCCAGCAGGCCGGTCCAGATACACTCCTACTCTGGTAGAGCCAGCGGAGGGGAGAAGTATGTCTGTCATTCTACCGTTGTACCGGGCAGAGTAATCACCTTCATTACATAAAAGACTCCATGACTTTTTGTTCCATCCAAGCCTGCTGTCATCACCCTCTCCTCTCCTTGTGATTCCTCTGTATGTCACTCCTATATAAACACCTTCTTCCCTCTCTACCTCCCAGTAACAGCGGCCAGTAAGACTCTCTCTACACAACACCTGGGACCAGAATTTGAATCTCTCTGGGTGATCAGGATACGTCTGCTCTCTAACCCGTGTCACCTTTCTGTTGTCCTCAGACAGAGAGAGTCTTCCGTTGGCTGTGTTGGGGTCCAGTGTGAGTTCACAGGCATCTGACGGAGAACAAGACATGATGAGCTGCTGAACCATTCAGTTATTACATTCTTATGTATTTCTGAGGTTTTGGTTTTCCCCCTTTCTGTTTCTTCCCTCCCTGTCATATATTTTAGGACTACAAATATGGATGTTCTGGAGTCCAGCTCAATTGATTGGTGAAGGTGGGGTGTTTTTGTGTCCCTGCTGTTAACTGTGTTTTGTGCTTGGTTTGTTACTTTATTAGGTGTTTCTACCTTTTGAATTAGTTGGCCTTATGTGTTGAAGTTTTGTTTAAACTTTGGCCCAGCCTGTAAGAAGCTGGTAGGGGTGAGTGGGCTTTCATTTGGTGCCCCATTTTTCCTCTAACCTGATGTATAGCTTCTTTTGGACTTGATATTATTTTGTTGTTGCAATCAACCTGTTTGTTTACTCGTGAATCCCAGAGTCTGTTACCCCCTCTATCCCTAGGCTTGAGGGATCATTATCACTCATACTGTTATCTTGCATACTACTTCTTATTTGTGTCATTTTTCAGGTGTCATATACTCTAAAAACCATAGAAAGACTCAATTGTATCATCTAGGTACTATAGTGGACTAGTGTGCTATAGCTTTAAAAATAGTAGTGATATTGTTTTTGAGATATTAATAGCAAATCCCATGTGTGTGTGAGTGGCTGTCCAACTTAAAGGACAATTCCGGTATTTTGAACATTGAGCCCCCTTACTGGTTTGTCTAGGATGAAATACAGTGGTTAACACCGACATTTTTAATATTGGCCCGTCTAGTATTTTTCTAATTTTAAATTGCCCCTGCCTGGTTCACAATGGCTATGTGCATTCGAAAATACCCCTAAACGTTCATTTTCAGAAAGCTGAAACTCATCGAGTGGTTAGTGGTGTTCGTTGATGTTCCTAATCAAGTATCGTAGCGAAATAGAGTTTCTGTCTGGTTTTATTTGGCATTTTGTAAATTAAACGGAAACTGTAGTCTTTTCGCTCGGTTCTCCGCATCAACAGTAGGGCTAGACAGAGCGAAAAGACTACAACCACCCCCCCCCCCTTTCCGTTTCATTTACAAAATGCAGATTTACAAAATGCCAAATAAAACACGACAAACTGTATTTCGCTGCGATGCGCATTGCCAGCCATTGTGAAGCAGGCAGTGGCGATTCAAAATTAGCCAAATACCCGAGACGGGACCAATATTAACAATATTTCATCCTAGACAAACCAGAAAGGGGGCTCAATGTTAAAAATACCGGAATTGTCCTTTAACGTTGAAGCCTATGAAGATTAATAAATTGCATCTACTCCCGAAAAGTACATACATATTATAAATCAACATGTTCAACATGATGACCTGATTGCTCCTCTGAATATCTACGCTATAGTCAACATACTTCTCAAGATATTAGACTTTGAAAGGTTCCAATACTGGACAATCAATTTCCTTGAGGGAGTCATCCCAAAAGGATCAATGAAACCTAATCTAATCTAATCTAATACACATCTATTGTAATCCACCTGTGTAAACAACAGACTGAACCAGCTGAGCTCACAAACAGGTTTGAAATTAACTGTTGGTAGGCTACCATAAAACTGGTTAATACATACTATACATAGACATATACACATACATACACATATCTACACAAACATACTAGACAAACATAAACACAGGGAAACACAGCTATTCAAACGTATACACAACGTACGTTTACACATACGTGTACACCTTTGAATGACCGGACATCACCTCCTGCTGTGTGGAGGGACTTCCCGTCTCAACAGTTAGTTTGTGTTGTGAAAAATCAAACTAAACAGACACTTACACTTCTTTAGAGCTGGTTTCAGCCTCCATACTCCACCTTGCTCCACACTGGGGGTGAAACAAAGTGAGAGCAGCATGTTGAAACATCACCTTCATCATCTGCTGTCTCATCAATTTCTACACAACATGAGTTACATTTACATTTAAATTTTACATTTACATTTAGGGCATTTTGCAGACCCTTTTATCCAAAGCGACTTACAATAAGTACATTTGTCAGCTGCCTTTCAAACCAATTAATCTAGCAGAGGCTTGAATCCTTGTAGGACACTTTGTCCCTGAGTGGTGAGCTGTCCTCTCCATACCTGAGAGTGACCAGTCTCCATCGTGGATCCTCCAGTCCAGCAGAGAGCAGCGCAGCTCCTGAGTCTCCTGGGTGATTGTAGCTCAGGTCCAGCTCTCTCAGATGGGAGGGGTAGGAGCTCAGAGCTGAGGCCAGAGAAGCACAGCCTTCGTGTGTGACCAGGCAGCCAGACAAGCTACACACACACACACACACACACACACACACACACACACACACACACACACACACACACACACACACACACACACACACACACACAAATTATTACTTTTTCTGGATGAGAATCTATCTGTCTTCTGGAACATGTTGAGTAACCTTTTGAGTAAAACTGACCTGAGAGTTTCCAGTGTACAATGTGGACTCCCCAGTCCAGCAGAGAGCAGCTTCACTCCTGAATCCTGCAGATTATTGTTACTCAGGTCCAGCTCTCTCAGACGAGAGGAGTTTGAGCTGAGAACTGAGGCCAGAGCTTCACAGCATCTCTCTGACAGCTGACAGCGATTCAGCCTTCACACACAATAAACAGAACATTTTAGGAACTGTGTTTAATATTCTATTTCAATTTTTTTTACAAGACATGTTTTATTAGGGTTAGTTTGTTAAATGTTAATAATGTCTATCTTAAAAATATGACTAACTTAGAGGTCAGATAACTAAAGATTCAACAAAACTCCTGAAAAATGCCCTAAAAAGACCCAGTTATAGGAATAAGCTGTTATAAAACTCTACTAAACAACTCTAAAGTTCATCTTACTGTCTGACTAAATGATAATAAGTAGAATAGGAATGTAATAAAACATACACCTTATAACATCCTTAACAAACTGAATCTGACGTACACCTTGTACTGTCATGGCAATACAAAAAGTTAGTGGGACCAGTGCCACCAGTAGAAAATGTGTCTTGAGCCCTGAGACGACATATTTTACTTATTTATTTAGACCTGTAACTTTCTGGAGGTAAACCTGTTCTATTTCCTCTGACATTGAACTTGTGGTGAAAGATTTTCAGCATTTGAGTAAAACTGACCTGAGAGTTTCCAGTGTACAGTCTGGACTCCCCAGTCCAGCAGAGAGCAGTTTCACTCCTGAATCCTGCAGATCATTGGTACTCAGGTCCAGCTCTCTCAGACTAGAGGAGTTGGAGCTGAGAAGTGAGGCCAAAGCTTCACAGCATCTCTCTGACAGCTGACAGCGATTCAGCCTTCAAACACAATATACAGAACACGTTAGGAACTGTGATTAGTTCTTTATTTGATATGTGTTACTAGCAGTGGCGGCTCGTCCATAAAGGGCGCTGGGGCGCCTCCCTTCCCTCCTTTCCTGTAATATTTGTATTTTTTATGCATATACCGTAATTTTCGGACTATAAGCAGCGCCTTTTTTCCCATTTTGCGATTCTGCGGCTTATATAACGGTGCGGCTAATCTTTGAATTTTATAGCTAACGGCCACTAGGGGGCCTCCTAAATCTACGGATTTTTTAAAAAGCTGTGTAGCAGGCTGTGAAGTAGCTAACGCAGTGTTCTGCTCCCCCTGCCTCCTCTCACACGGCTCCTCACACACGGCCGACATCACTGAATGGGTCACCTTAATCATTATCAGTAAAATAGCCCTACCTGAGATTTTTTTCGGGAGCCGCCATTGGTTACTACACATGTTTTATTTGTTTAACGCAATGTCAATACAGTAGTTCTTCAAAATATGTCTTACTTAGAGGTCTGATAACTAAAGATTAAACCAAATCTTCAGAAGATTGCCCTAAAGACCTAGTTTGAAGGAGAAGCTGTTATTAAACTCTACTCAACCATTCTAAAGTTGACCTTACGGTCTGATTCCATGATAATGAGTAGAATGGGAATGAAATAAAACATACACCTTATACAATCATTAAAAAACTGAATCCAAAGTACACGTTTTATTGTCTAAATAGAATGAGATTGAGGTCTTGTGTTTGATAAGATGAGTGGTAATGGAGCTGTGATGCATGCAAACTGCCAAGGTTTTGTTCAGTGCTGGGAGTTCATTTGCTGCTGTATTGCGGCACTGGTGCGATCGCGCTATTGGTAAACACGACCCAGTTCCAATGAAGACACACTGTTTTGAACAGAAAACTATAATTGTTAGTAAAAGTGTTTTGTACATTGTGCAAAGTGTACATTTAATTGCACCACAGTACCTGAACTATTTAAGGGCACACAAAGAAATGCACTATTCTGGATGATGCAAGAAAATATAAATTCTAATTGGAATAAATTAACCAATTTGCAGCCGGTTATTATTAGTAGGTATTTGGCGGAGGAGGATGAAAGAGTTGGTTCGTGAGGAAAGAGATTTCGAGGCACTGGCTGTAAAAACCAAGACCCCCTATTTAATCAAAACATTCAACGAATTTTTCAAAGTGAGTGAATCTATTCAAATGAATGGACACAGGTGAATGGTACTTGACAAAGGACATTTTCACGTCTAATAAAGGGGTGCGACCAAATTGCTAGGGTGCCAAATGAAAAAGTTAGTGGCACCAGTACCACCAGTATAGAATGTGTCTTGAGTCGATAGGACATATTTAACTTATTTAGACCTTTCTCAATGTTAATCTGTGAACTTGTGGTGTAACTGTTTGACCATTGAGTGAAACTGACCTGATAGTTTCCAGTGTACAGTGTGGACTCCCCAGTCCAGAAGAGAGCAGCTCCAGTCCTGAATCCTGCAGATTATTGGTACTCAGGTCCAGCTCTCTCAGACTAGAGGAGTTGGAGCTGAGAACTGAGGCCAGAACCTCACAGCATCTCTCTGACAGATGACAGCCATTCAGCCTTCACATAAAATAAACAGAACATGTTAGAAACTGTGATTAAAATTACTTACATGTTGACCACTGGTGCTCTCTTTTTTCACTTAGTCAATCCTTCTCCTCCTTTTCCTCAGTTCATCACTCATACAGCAGAATAGACTATTTTTTTAATGATAAAAACCTTCTCCCCAAAAGCTCACATTTCCTCTTAACAATTTGGTATGTCCTCCTTGGGAATTAGACAAAATATTACTGGCTGATAGCTCATTTTGTGATTAGATAAACAAAGAAATTGATAACTTTTTAGCATTTAATAAAAAAATATAACATCTCCCTCACGGCTTTGGGAGACACTGAAGGTTGTGATCAGAGGTGTGATTATATCGCCCCCTCCCAATTCCTCAGGTCCAATTCTGCCAACCTGCTACAAGTTCCACGGACTGAGCGACGGACTTGGGGTGATCGGGCCTTCTCAATTGCTGCCCCCACCCTTTGGAATTCACTCCCCTCCCACATCAAAGTCTCTCCAATCCTCTCTTCTTTCAAATCTGCCCTCAAAACATACCTTTTCACACTAGCCTTCCCCACCTAACTCTCACCTTATTCTTCATGTTTAACCTGTTTTTATTTTATTCCTAGTCTGTTTTACATAGTTTTTTGTATAGGGCAATATGTAAAGCGTCTTAGAGTACCATATTAAGCGCTATATAAATTTCTTTTATTATTATTATATCATATTCAGCAACAATCAATAAGAAGACTTGAACAAGACCAGCTTATTAAATCAATAAACACAGTAGACTCGCAGTACTCTACATCTCCATCCCCTGAACTCTATAAAAAAAATCTTGACCTCGAAACTCAATACAACTTGTTGTGAACAGGTAAGACTGATTTTTTTGGTTAAAATCACTTGGATATTCCTATGAACACGGAGGAAAGGCTGGCCGCCTGTTAGCACACCAACTTAAGTCCCAATCGGTTGCTCAACAAATCTCAAATAAGGAAACCAAACAGCAAACTAACTACTGACCTGGGAGAGATTAATGAAACATTCTACTCTTACCATTCTAATGAAACATTCTACAATTTTTTTCTAACCTTTAAACATCAGACGTGCCAGTGATATTTCTGATATCTAACATTTACTTTGCAATCTAGGGGCTCCTTCCATAAATGAAACGCATAAGACAAAGACCGAACTCCCATTATAGTAGTCTGAAAATATTAACGCGTTAATGGCAATGCAAATTGACACCTGGCCCCGACGGCTACCCGATAATACTTTTTCTAAGAAACTATCCGCAATTCTACTTGAAATGTTTATGGATTCTTTGTCCCTTGGGTCACTACCACAAACACTCACTGAGGCATCAATTATTCTCCTGCTTAAGCCAGGTAAAGATAACTCAGGTAAAGATGGGTCGGGTTCATACCGACCCATCTCCCTCCTAAACAGTGATGTGAAGATCCTAGCTTAAGCTCTTGCCTTACGCCTAGAAACCACAATGACTGATGTGATCTCTGCTGACCAAACCGGTTTAATTTTGGGGCGACACTCATTTACAAATATCCGTCGGCTTTTAAATATTATTCACTCCCCTGCGTCCAGTGAGGTACCCGAGCTGGTCATCTCGCTGGACGCTAAGAATGCTTTTGAAAGGGTTGAGTCAGAATATCTATTCACGTGTTTAAAGAAATTGAGTTATGGTCTAAATTTTATTTCAGGGATTCAACTCCTTTATAGCTCACCCAAGGCCTCTGTGGTTACAAACGCTAGGCAACCACAGTACTTTACACTGTCAAGAGCGACCCATCAGGGATATCCAATTAGTCCACTGTTATTTGCCCTGGCCATAGAGCCCTTTTCCATCGCACTCAAATCATTGTCATCAATAAGTGGAATATTTAGAGTAGGAGAAGAACATGGACTAAGCTTATATGCTGATGATTTATTATTTTCTGTTTCGGACCCTACTCTTATGGCGCGTTTCCACTGCAGGGTGCGGTGCGGTACGGATTGCGTTTCCACCGCCAAAAGTGGGCGTGACCCGGACTGAGCCGTACTCGTTTTGCCCTCGTCTTCAGTACTCCTCCGTTGGGGTACTGAGACCCCTGAAAGGGTGCCGGAAAATTCGAGCTACACACACCCTCCGTTGATTGGTCGACAGAATCGTCACTTCCGGCCGACGTGGGGATAAAAACAAACAAACAGTAGCCTTGAGGTATTATTCCCTACAATGAACATGTCGATTAACTGCCATATGAAAAGCATAAAGGCCAGGAACTGTTGCTGGACGACTTCCATGGTAGCTCTTGGTTTAATGTGTCGCGTTCAACTTTTCCATTGTATTTTTTGAGCAGGCTACACTGTGTCGCGCTGCTATGATGTCAAGATGTTTACGTAGCTGCCGCGGCGATCGACATCCGGCCTACCATAAAGGGCACTGTCGGCGGTGGAAACGCAACCTCGGAACTGAGCTGGGCTATGCCGCCCCCTCCCTACCGGACTGAGGCGAACCGAACCGTACCGCACCCTGCAGTGGATATGCAGCATTAATGTACCTCATATCATCCATGCTTTATTAAGATTTAGTACATCCTCTGGGTACAAACTGAACTTTAGTTAAAGTGAATGCTACCCTGTTAATAACTTGGCTAGAAACGACTTTAAATATTTGGGCATTAACATCACTCTACTAGGGTAAAATTAGATCAAAAGAAATGGAGAACATTCAACTTGTCCTTGGCAGGAAAAGTGAATTGCACCAAGATGAGTGCGCTCTCCACATTCCTTTACCTGTTCAAATGTATCCCACTTTTCCTTCCTAGATCATTCTTTAAAGGTCCCATGACATGCTATTTTATGTATTCTTTAATATAGGTATTAGTGGGCAACTAACACAGTATTCAAAGACGTTCCCGAAATTCAGCCGTGGTGCAGAGTTACAGCCACTCCGAGCCAGTCGCACATTGCGCTGTTTTGGTGTCAGTAGCTATAATGCAAATGAGAAGGAGCGAGGCGGGTCAAGGAGGAGGGTGGGGGTGTGGCCCTGAGCAGCTTGCAGGAACGGTACCATGCGCTCTGTTTACAGTGGATGTATCGCAATGGCGAGGCGCACACAGCCTTTAGCCGTGTTCTGTAAATATTCTAGAACACACGGGAGTCCTGGAGCTCTATAATAATAATAATAATAATAATACATTTAATTTATAGTGCCCTTTTCATCCGAAGATCTCAAAGGGCTACAGGTTATAAACAAAAATAAAAATAAAAAGGGGGTTTTAAAAACATCTAAGAGTGCGAGCCAAAGGTTTTTTTAAAAAGAAATGTTTTAAGACCTTTTTTAAAACAATCAGTGGATTGTGGTGCCCTCAAGGTGTCAGGGAGGGCATTCCACAGGCGTGGGGCGGCAACACTGAAGGCCCTATCTCCCATGGTCCTCAGTTTGGTTCTGGGTATGTGGAGGAGGTTAGAGTGAGTGGAGCGGAGGGAGCGTGTTGTGCTATGTGGGTTGAGAAGTTCTTTGAGGTATGGGGGGGCATGTCCATGGATAGATTGGTGAGTGAGGACGGAAACCTTATACTCAATCCGGGTGGAAACCGGAAGCCAGTGGAGTGAGTGGAGGATGGGGGTAATGTGCTCATGCTTACGGACTCTCATCAGGATCCTAGCTGCAGAGTTTTGTACGTATTGAAGCCTCTGCAGGCTCTTGCTAGGGATCCCGATGAGTAGTGCGTTACAGTAGTCCAGTCTGGAGGAGATAAAGGCATGGACTAGTTTTTCGGAGTCTGAGAGTGAGAGAATGGGGCGGAGTTTGAAAATGTTGCGGAGGTGATAGAAGGAGGTCTTGCAGAGGTGGTTGATATGGGATTCAAAAGTGAGCTGGGGGTCCATTTTTACACCAAGATTTATTACTGTTGATGAGAGAGGGATATTTGAGCCAGAAAAGCTGATGCTGGTTATGGATGATGATTTGGTCTGGTGAGAGGTGCCGATCAGGATGGCTTCGGTTTTGGCGCTGTTGAGTTGGAGGAAATTGTGCTCCATCCATGCCTTTATCTCCTCCAGGCACGTGGTGAGTTTTGATGGGGATGACGGTGATGTTAAAGGTGGGGTGGCAGCTGTGGCATTGACATAGAGCTGTGTGTCGTCGGCATAGCAGTGGAATGAGAAACCGTGGCGGCTGATGACCTGACCAAGGGGGATGAGGTAGAGGATAAAGAGGATGGGGCCTAGGACTGAACCCTGGGGGACACCGCAAGTGACTGTGTGTGGGTTCGATTTGGAGGGACCCAGGGAGATGCATTCTATCCGGTTTTTGAGGTATGACTGAAACCAACTGAGGGGAGTGCCAGTGAGTCCAGTGGTGAGGTGGAGGCGGTTTAGAAGAATGTCATGGTCGACTGTGTCAAAAGCAGCAGAGAGATCCAGAAGGATGAGGAGGGAGGGGGAGCCAGCGTCGGATGACCTCAGGAGGTCGTTTGTAACTCTTACGAGTGCTGTTTCTGTGCTGTGGGCGGAGCGGAAACCGGATTGGAATTTTTCATAGAGGTTGTTTAGTTTGAGGTGGTTTTGAAGGTGGGTGGCAACTGCTTTCTCAAGTACTTTGGATATGAAGGGGAGATTGGAGATGGGCCTGTAGTGTGATAGGACTTCTGGGTCAAGGGTGTGTTTTTTGAGCAGTGGTCTGATTATGGCTTTCTTTAAGACGGGGGGAACGTGACCAGTTTGGAGAGAGTGATTTATAACAGAGGCGATCAGGGGACTTAAGACTGTGACATGGGTTTTTACCAGGGAGGTTGGGAGAGGGTCCAGGGCACAGGTGGAGGGTTTCATCTTCCTGATGATGTTCTGCACCTCTTCTGATGAAACCACAGGAAAGCAGTTTAGGGGTTGTGAAATGGCATATGTATATGGGGGAACGGTTTGGGTGGGAGGACCAGAAAGAGCAGAACGAATATGTGCAATCTTTGATTTGAAAAAATCCATGAAGTGATTGCACTGTTCTTCTGTGGTGCCAGTAAGTGGGGGGGATTGTGGTTTGAGAAGATGGTTGACCGTAGAGAAGAGCCGTTTGGAGTTTCCTGGATTGTTTCTGATGGCGTCAGAGTAAAAAAGTGACCTTGCCTCTTTAAGGGACTTTGAATACTGTAGTTGGTGCTCCCGGTAGATTTGATTGTGAACAGTGAGGCCAGATGTTTTGTATCGCCGCTCAAGGACTCGCCCTGCTGCCTTCATCTTCCGCAGCCCATCTGAAAACCAGGGAGCTGGGCGGGTGAAGGTGACTGCTCTGGTTTTAACAGGTGCATGGTGATCCAGGAGGCTACTCAGATGGCTGTTGTAGTAGTCCACTGCTTCGTCGGCTGATGAGAAAAGTGTGGAGAGATGCTGAAAGTCTGCTGACAGGTGTTCTTGGTTAATGTTTTTGAGATTTCTAAAACTGATATTTCGTCTAGGCTTTGAGAGGCTGGATGAGGATGGCAACTCCATAGAAATGATCTTGTGGTCAGAGACACCAAGGTCATACACCTGCAGGTTTGTGAGAGGGGCAGAGTTTGTGATGACCAGGTCCAAGGTGTGCCCCCTGGTGTGTGTGGGGACATCAACAAGTTGCTTTAAATTAAAGCAGTCCAATAGCTGAAGAAATTCAGCAGCAAAGCGGCAGGAGGGGGTATCGACGTGGATGTTCATATCACCTAAAATGATAACGTCGGCAGAGGATGTGCAGAAAGTTGTGAGAAGATTTGACATCTCAGGGATGAAAGATGTGTTCGGTTTTGGTGGTCGGTAAATAAGGAGGAACAGCACAGAGGAAGGGTGCTTACATTTAAAAGCAAGGCATTCAAATGAAGAGAGTTCAGAATTCTATATCTAAATATTATCATATAGCCTACATAGATATCTATATCATATAATATATATTATAACGGCCAAAAGCTGTGTGAGCCGATATTATGAATCTCAAACGACCGCGTTGGGTTCTCTGACGTTCCTGGTTCTTCAACGTCCTCATCAATGTGAAGTAGACTGAACCGCGACAAGGAGGAGAAAGGGATCGTTGACGGGCAGCGCTTAGGCACCTCCGCCTCCGGCGGTGGTCCCTCAGCGGGTCTCAAGCTGGAGACATTCGCCGCCAACAATCCCTTTCTCCTCCATGTCGTGGTTCATGTTCTTGAGGGAGTCAAAGCCAAAGTTCCTTCCCCCCAATTCATTCTCAACCTTGGCTGAGATAACCCCCAATACGAGTCTCGTTGTAGAAATACCAGAGACTAGAGTCCGACATAACGGTTATCCAAATAACAAGGAAGTGTACATCACTTGTCATTTAATACATATTATCACGGCCAAAAGCTGTGTGCGCCTCCAGACGATATTATGAATCACAAACGACTTTGTCGGGTTCTGCGACGTCTCTGGTTCTTCCACTTTCACATCAACCTGAAGTCGACTGAACCGCACGCTGCCTGCTGCCGGCTGCCCGCTGCCGGGCGATGGTGCCTCGCGGCAACCGGCGGCATGACGCAGTTCATGTACTTCAGCCAGTCAAAGCCAAAGTTCCATTCTCCCAATTCCTTCTCAACTATGGCTGAGATAACCCCCAATACGAGTCTCGTTGTAGAAATACCAGAGACGAGAGTCCGACATGTTATGCGCCATAACACCAAAAGCAGAACGGTTATCCAAATAATAAGGAAGTGTACAAAAATTGCATTACAGTCCTGGAGCTCTATATCTAAATAATATCATATAATACATAGGAATCTATATCATTTAATGCATATTATCACGGCCAAAAGCTGTGTGCGCCTCCAGACGATATTATGAATCACAAACGACTTTGTCGGGTTCTGCGACGTCTCTGGTTTTAGCCATTGGGGGACCAAAGGCAGGCTAGGGGAACTCATATTTATGTTAGAAAACCTCATAAAGTGAGATTTTCATGTCATGGGACCTTTAAATGTATTGATTGTGATTTTATTTATTTTATATGGAATGGCAAGAACCCTAGTGTACGTGTAGATCTTCTACACAGGCTTAAATTACAGGGAGGCCTAGCTCTTCCGAATCTTTTCTACTATTATTGGGCTGCAAATGTTCAAAAAATAATGTTTGGGCTTCATACTCCAGATACAGACTGGTGCCACTACGAAGCTACATCGTGCACCTCAACATCTCTCACGGCTCTGGTCACTTCCAGTCTCCCTGTTTTTATTTCAGAGATCACAAACAACCCAATTGTCCTTAATACCCTGAAGATCTGGTTTCAAATGAGACGATACTTTGATTTCAAACATATTCTTAGCATAAGTCCAATATGCAATAACCACCTCTTCCTCCCAGCTAAATTAGATGCTACATTCTCTCTTTGGCGAAGACAAGGTATTTCTAAATTTAAAGATATGTAAATAAATTGTGTATTCGCCAGCTTTGACAACTTATTGCACAAATTTGGCTTATTTCTATATTTTCAAGTACGCCATTTCCTGTGCCATGAACCCAACTTTCCAAATGTCTCTTCAGTGTCAGGCTTAGATGATATGCTACAGTCCCCGTTCAATTCAAAAAGGCTAATTTCTAGAATGCATGATTGTATAGCTTCTCTTAAAACATAATCATCAAGAAGATAAGGGCGGACTGGGCAGATGAGTTGGGGGAAGACTTGGAGGATAACCTGTGTAACTGCTGTACAAAGAGTGAATGACTGAAAAAGGAGTAGAACACAATTTAAAGTTCTACACCGGGCTCACTTTTCAAAGCAAGATTAGCTAAAATATACCCTATTTAGATGCTAGTTGTAACAGACCCCTGCTAACTTAACCCATATGTTTTGGTCATGCCCTGCTCTGGTTACTTACTAGTCTATGATCTTTAAAACATTATATGAGGCGCTCAATATTGATTTCCAACCCAATGCCGCAGCAGCTATATTTGGTATCACAGACCGAAAACATTCTATACTAAGGAAAATATATAAAAACATACTGGCCTTTGTGACACTGCTTGCACGCAGAATAATATTATTACATTGGAAATCAAAAACCCCTCCCAAAGTCTCTTTGTGTATGAGTGCAGGGGCGGCCCCAGCACATTTGGCGCTCTAGGCGAGCGTCACTCCTGGCGCTCCCCCCCCCTCCGCAAAAAAATAAATAAATAATAGTTCGTTAATTCCCCACGAAAACTGAATTGCAACCTTGAAAAACTGTTTTGCCCTGTAACTGCATTTCTTTCACATAAACACAACAACGATCGCAACGATGAACAAACATTAATTCAAGAATAAAATCCACGGAGGAAATGGCAAGCCTGTGCCCTGCTGAACTACGCTCCGACCACGCCCCCCTGTGAGACGGTTTATGGACACATGCCCCGTTTTGGGAAAGTTCACTTGACTAGTTCAGTTCATAGTTCACACATTTTAAAATGAACGAGTTCAGTTCATAGTTCATTATTCAAAAGTTTGAACTAAGTTCACAGCTCTCAATATGTTGCGAGCTATAATGTTCTGCATCTCTATATGTCTGCAATACCGCTCTCGGCATGGCATCTAAGCAATTTCGGCGCTCTCACACTTACCAGGCATTGACAGTAGCAGACTGTACAACACTGCACATACCTGCACGTCATCTTCCCAATCGCCTGCTGATGGCTGGCAAACAACAATCTTAGAAGGTCTAAGTCACTTGTGGCACATATTATTCACTTATTTTAAGCCATCAATCTACATGAACAAAATTAGCCGAAATGGAATAAAACGAAATTCACCAAACGGAAACTGATTTTTTTTTTTGAAACAGAAAATCATTGACCCTTTTCTTAACAGTTCTACAGTAAAGTACTGCACCTTTATTTATTGCAAGAACAAAAGTGCAAAGTGCACACAAAACAAATGAACAACTTAGTTAACAAACAATAATAATAACAACAAACAATACAATAATATATGTAAATCTAAGAGTGTTAAATAATCAGAATATTAAAAATAAACAAATAAATTGACAAATAGAAAAAGTGCAAATGAACGTTGTCTAAAGAACTATATACATTTTACTCCACACTTCAAAGGTTACAGTGCAGTCCTTCTGGCCTTCCTCGCTGCAAAGTCATCAATAACATCAAGATTTTTAGCTCATTTTACCCTAATGTTAGATATTTTTTTTTTTATGTCAAAATATTGGTTGGAGATATAGAAGGGGCGCAAAAATATGCGCCAGGAGGGAAAATAAATAAATAAATATATATATATATATATAATTGTGTTTTTTGTTTTTTTTCGGGCGCATTATTTTGCGCTCCCCCTCTAGATGGCGCTCTAGGCGGCCGCCTAACCCGCCTGTAGGGAAGGCCGCCCCTGTATGAGTGACCCAGTGTTTCCCATACAGAGACCATTGTGTGGCGCGGGCCGCACAGAATCAACATCGAGTGCCACGAATTGATTCTGTCTTTTTTTTTTATAACGCGATTTGGAAATATAAAAATCGTTCCATTCATTCATCTCCGCATAGCACTCGTTCTCCCTGTCATTCTCGTACACACACACACACACACACACACACACACACACACACACACACACACACACACACACACACACAGACGGAGACAGAGCGAGAGCGACGATATTAACCCACCGATGTCACCCGTCGCTTAGCAACCGGACACCATGGGGTTGATAAGTTACTGGACTACTGTAACTACCAGGAGTGATAATAACAAAGACGTGAATCAGGCAATAAATCCACTTTCCTTGACAGCGGTAAAGTTCGGTGTGCATTAAAGTACAGACGGAGTGGACCAATTGCGAACTACTGCAGCTGCTCTAAGTTAAACCCCAAACTAATCGGAATAAGTGTTTATAGCGGACTACACCACGTCTTCTATTCCGCATAGAATTCTATTCCGAACAGATAATTGTATTCCGATTATGGCGTATATATATGATACTTTTCTGATTGAGCTATTCTTCCACATCCATGATGTGTCCGCATGTAAACGCGGAATTACATGCACACTCACTGACGGCTGATTCGCCCGCTCCTCCTGTCCACGCGCAATGCTTGAGGTCAATGGAAAAATATATTTGGCACAGAGAAGACGGTCGGCGACATTTGCAGTTTACCCAAGGTTAGTATGATATACTGTGGTCTAACACACCTGCCCAAATTTTAAGTTAACTCAGAAAAGTAATATTAGCTTTATGAACTCAACGTTGATACTGAACATCCCGCACCCGTCATCATAGACAACGTCGTTGGTAACGCAGCGAACACTGCGATTAAGATGAAATGCGGTTATAGTTTAGATAGGCCTATACGGTGCCCATATCAAAAAGAATAGAAAACATTTATTACATTCTATTCTTAATATTATTTTATTCAGACTCTGAATGTTTGTTGCTTTAATCCAGATGAGTATTGCAAAGTTTTTTCTGCCCCAAAAAAGGCCTCGTCCAGACGAGACGGAGCAGCTTGAGGAGGTAGTTAGCTTAGTCTGAAATTAAGTTGAACAGTCAAATGGCTGTGGCTAGTAAATGTTTATTATACATATAATAAATTAATTTTGAATGTTCCTAGGCATCTAACAGTGCTGAACAACCCAGTGCTTCTCAGGGGCCGGGCTGTTCAGGAGAGATACTGATTAATATAGGCCAGGAGGACAGCAAACAAAATGTTGCTGAAACAAACAACAGGTGAGGTGGAAACAGATTAGTGTAGATTTTAACTTTAAAAAATATAAGAGTAGGGAAAGTAATTTCGATCCTTCTGTTCCTGGTAGAGGTGGCAAGGAGGAGGACACAGGGGCACTGGATTCAATCCAGAATGGATAACCATGCCCCAGTTTAAACCATGGCTGTACCATAACCAGCATGGTACTCAGCATATTGATTTATTTATTGATCTATTTTTCTTTTTACACAATTGTACATGTTTAATTTAGCAAATTATATTAATGGTATTTTATATTATTTAAGGGATGTTCTGCAGAATTTGTAGGCAGCACAAGCCTGAACCCAAGAAAGGTGCAAATAATAGGGCATTTGTGGAGGTTGCTGCGGTCACATACCGCAAAGACTACATAGAAAGGCATCTCAAAACAGAGCACCACCGGGAGAGCATCAGATGTCAGGCATCGCTTTCTTCGGGTACTTTCCAAAAGGGAAATTAATAATATCCAATTTCATGTAGTAGGCATATGTATAAAAATGATTTACAGATTTATTTATTTTAATTAACAGGTGTATCAGTAATGGAATCATTTGACCCAATAATTGTGTTGGAGCATGAGGCCATAATTGTTGGTTTCAAGTGCCTTTACTGGCTTGTAAAAAAACGAAATAGCCCACCAAACCACCTACCCCAAGCTTCTGAGCCTGGCAGAGCTTTTAGGGTGTGATTATTTAAAAAAATTAAAGGTAACACAAATTAAAATAATCTCAACAATTCAGTCTTTGCATTAATGACTATACATTTTTGAAAAATTATACAGTGATCTTGTTCTTCTCCCAATTTCAAGATTGACAAGAGGAATAATTATAGGTCTCATCGTATAATTGATGAGATACTTGAGATCCTAGCAGAGGTCCTGGAGGAACCTATTCTCATGGACATCAGGTCCATGAGAAGATAGATGAGAGCACTGATGTCTCTGTGTCCAGGCAACTGGATTTGCACATCAGGTAGTACATCACCATTCTCAGTCACAGAATCACATGCGTCATGATCCCAGCAAAATAATTGTGAATTCTAAATACATGTTTTCTACAGGTACTTGGATAAAGAGGGACATGTGTACAATCACTTCCTGGATCTGGTATCCGTCATGGACGGCAAAGCGGACACCATTGTTTCCGCTGTCAAAACAGTCCTTCTCAAAAAGGGCATCCCGACTGAGAAGCTATATGGACTCGGGACTGATGGGGCAGCTGACATGACAGGTAATTATTTTATGCAATATGATTTTGTTTAGTGTATTATATATTGTCTGTTGAATTCAAGTTTAACACTTTTATTTATTTTTTAAATCTAGGGCGTTTGAATGGTGTTGCAAAGCAGCTTAAGGACAGCTTTCCCAAACTTTTGGCTGTGGCTTGTGCTGCCCACAAACTGGCCCTTGCTTGCAAGGATGCTTCAAATAGTGTCCCATGCATGGCTGCATTTAGGGACCACTTGCAGGATCTGTACCTGTTTTTTTAGAAATAGTGCCAATCGGACAGCCACTCTCAAGGCTGCATCCCTTATCCTGGGTATCACTGACCTGAAGATTAAGGTTACTGCCGTCTGATACCATCTAATGTTTTTTAATCAGTGGTAATTGTAATAATTGTTGGAACATTCAGAGGAAGTGAAGGACACGCGATGGCTTTCACAGCATAAAGCCATACAGATGCTACAGAGGAACCTGGCTGCTGTCCTCGGGGCCTTGGCGGAGGAGGCAGAGATAAGGAAGTGTCCCACAGCAAAGGGGCTTTACACTTTCTGTGGGACTTACAAATTTGTGGCCTCTGTATATCTACAGGCAGATGTTTTTCCCCACCTAGCCTGTGTCTCAAAAGTGTTCCAGAAAGCACATGTACATTTTTTACACATCAAAGAGCAGGTAACTGTGATAACTAGGCCTGATACAGTTCAGTTGTGATGCATTGTTTTTGCATGTGCTCTACTAATTCAAGATATACTTTTTAGGTTCCCGTCACCATCCAGACCCTCCTGGATATAAGAGAGGCTGGGCAGACTCCGATCCCAGGATCCTTCCTGTCTCGCTTGCACGAGGACCTAGAGGATCCTGACAAGCTTGGAGCCTTCGAAATCAAGCATGAGGCTGAGAGGGGCAGGAGGGGGAAAGATGTCCAGGACCAGTCGAGGGAGGCACAGTGGTGCAGATTCGAGCGACAGGTAAATGCTAGTGCTGTCAGTTAAACGCGTTATTAACGGCGTTAACGCAAACCAATTTTAACGGCGTTAATATTGTTATCGCGCGATTAACGCAAATGTATTAATTTGTAAAAAAAATATATAGATATTTTCTTTGGCTCAAAACAAAGAAGCAGTAGCCTGACTGCTATGTTCAAGGCAGTATGTTTGTATTTTCATCGTTTAATTGCACTATAGGCTTTTTTTTTCTATCGTCCCATTTTGATCAGTATATGCCAATGTTGTTATCAATAAAAATACATTTGCACAAGACAAGCTGATGCACTTCACCAATATGTCCATTGCACAGCTGCAGACTCTGGCAGAAAAATTCTGTCCAGACCAAGCGAAGGTGCTCCTCCAAGAGTGGTTTTCTTTCAAAAACCATATCATTACAGGGTCATTACAGGTAAGTGAAAATCTCTCTCTCTCTCTTTCTCTTTTTCTCTTATGTGCTATATCTTTCATTCAAGAACAAGAGCCAGGAGGAGCTCCTGACTCTGCTGGCGAGTGAGTATGACGAGTGCTTAGACCTCTACCCCTGCTTCAGTCTCCTTGCCAGCATTGCCCTGATTGTCTCAGTCTCATCTGTGAATTGCAAGCGGGATTTCTCAGCTATGAATAGGGTAAGCACATAGAAATTCACTATTCCTTAGTATATTTCTTGAAGTAATGGGCATTTTAATACTTTATTGATAATACATTTTATTTGATTTTATCCCCAGATAAAAACAGACCTCAGGAACAGGCTTCAAGGGGAACACCTGGCAGCCTGCTTAAGAATCTCCATAAATGGGCCAGAACCGAATGAGGTCCCTCATGATCGGGCACTTGAGTTCTTTTCCAGGAACCCACGTAGAATAAGGTGTTCTGATGGGGCATGCAAGCTTTGCACATTAGGCTAATGCAGTTTCATTATTTTAGTTAGTTGCCTTGTTGTACCGAGTAGTATATTGTTACTATTTATTTTATTTTTCCTAAAAATGTTAAATATTGGTTCAGGTAGGTCTTGAGTTTATTTGTACTTGAAATAAAAACCTCCAGCTTTAGTTGTCTATTGCAATTCATTCCTTGAATGTCACAGAATCGAAAGTTCAGGTACAAACTAAACTCGTGCGCTGACGCCGCCGTGCCACGTCCCTCCCCCCCCCCCCCCAGCGCACCACACATTGGTCCTTCGTCTGTGGGAAACACTGAGAGAAATATTCACTTAGTGGGTCAGGGGACAAATTCTACTTATAACTATAACTGATACCACATAGCAATATGTATTGAACTAGGAGCCTAAATCATGAAGTGTACAGTAGATATTCCTTCCTTGGGTTCCTTGGGTTGGCTTCGAGCTGGATCGCTCAGGCCAAGATATCGAGTATCTCCACCGCCAACGTTCCCGTAATAGTAGATAGCAATTAGATAGCAATTATTGACTCTTGCTACCAGCCCACTCCAACAGAGAGTTTCCGTTTGCCCCAGTGTAGCCAGGGGTAGGAGGAGTGTCGGGAACAGAATGGAGAAAGCTATCAAGTGCTGCCTTAAACTTGTCAAGGGTTGGGATCGACTTGAGGTCTGGTGGTACAGCATTGTACAGTGCAGAGGCTGTGGATGAGAAGGAATGGAATCTCATTGTATTGATGCTGCTGTACTTGGAGCTGCCGAGAGGTCGCAAACATGTAACACCTCGCCTTTGTGAATGTTGGAAGACGATGTTAACATTGTTTGAGATCACTTCGTGGTAGATCTTCCAGACGAGAATCACGATGTATCTCTCGCGGCGGCACTGCAGGGAGTAGAGGTCGAGCTGCTTGAGTCGATCCCAGTAGCTGAGGTTCGTGTAGCCTGCTATTTTGGCAGTGAATGAGCGTTGGATAGACTCAACCATGATGATATCGCAGAGCAGGTGGGGAGACCAGAGAGCACAGCAGTATTCGATGATGGAGCGAACGTATGTTTTGTAGAGCAACATCATAGTGACTCTGTCTCTGACTGAAAAGGTCCTCAATACCCAGCCAGCTTTGCCAGAGGCTTCGGTTGACTTTTTGGAAATGTGCTGGCGCCATCGGAGATCCTTGTCGATGTACACACCAAGGTCTTTTACAACGTCGTCTGAGGATATTGATTTCCCAGATGGTAAAAGGTAGGGGTGCTTCAGATCCTGGTTTTTACTGTGTTGTAAAAGTTGGAACTTGTTTTCGTTTAGTTCCATGTTGTTGCTGTTAGCCCAACGAACTACCGCATGCAGATCTTCTTGGAGAAGCTGGCAGTCTGACGGGGAGCTGATATTCTTGTGCAGCTTAGAATCGTCAGCAAAAACTTTTACTTTGCTGTGTTTAACAACTGAGAACAAGTCATTAATGTACAAAATAAAAAGTAGTGGACCCAACACAGTGCCCTGTGGGACCCCACTCAAAACCCTGATGATGTTGGATTCCACACCATCAATAACAACGTGCTGCGTTCTGCCGTGTAGGAAGCTGGAGAGCCACTGGTGTACTTTTCCCTGGATGCCGTAGAGATTAAGTTTTTTTAGCAGAATAGCATGATCGACTTTGTCAAATGCTTTACTGAAATCCAGAAAGAGGATGTCAGCGTTCTCGTCAGCATTCAAATCACACATGATGTCCTCAACATGGTGAAGGAGTTGGGTCAGGCAGCTTCTTCCAGCTCGGAAGCCATGCTGATCTTGATTGATGATATCCTTGGATTCAATAAAATCAACCAACTTAGCACAGAAGACCCTTTCGAACATCTTGATGAGATGAGATGTTAGGGAGACAGGTCGATAGTTGGCAGCTACCGATCTTTTTCCCTTTTTGAACAGAGGAATCACGCTTTGACTCTTGAACTTTGTCGCTATTTCTCCGGAGTTGAGTGATGATCTCCAGAGCTATTAATTTATTTATTCATTTGTTTTTGTTTTCTTTGGGTTATAACTGATTTGGCCACTTCCAGGCCAATCTAATTGGAAACTGTCTCTGGC
Organism: Gadus morhua; assembly: GCF_902167405.1. Classification (NCBI taxonomy): domain Eukaryota; kingdom Metazoa; phylum Chordata; class Actinopteri; order Gadiformes; family Gadidae; genus Gadus; species Gadus morhua. Next base: position 14,970,481 of record NC_044049.1, on the reverse strand, counting down.
ATGTATGAAGCAATGTCTATGTATTTATGGTATAGACTTTTGCAGACATGTCAGCATATAACGTATAGTATTCGTGAGTGTGCATGTGAACAAGCACATGTCTGGTGTGGTGACCTTGCTTACTCGCAAATGTACTATTTTTTATTTTATTTTTATTTTATTCTTATTGTATTTATCTATTTCCTATTTTGTGTTATTCTAGGTGAATCAAGTGGGTGGGGTGGTTTGGATGTATTTGTTGTCTGTATGTATATGTAAAAAAAACAACTATGGATATGTTGGTTAAAATGTATACTCAGTGTATTCTGTTATATTCCAATATTATGTATGAGGAGAAAGAATATCTGAGCCAGCAGGAAAACACTTTGCAAGCAAGAGAGCCAAGACAGCCAATCAGAGCACATTATACGTCATAGGGGCCATGCCTGCCAGGTATGTAAGGTGAGAACACAGCGCTGACAGGCAGACACTCTTGAGGCAGCTCAGCGATTAGCATCTACGGATGCCCTGCTAAAGGTATCTCCACGCGTTCATATACAATTCCCCTCCTTCTGCTTCATAGATACCATACCTAAAGTTTCGGTTAAAATCGATCCTGATTCGACAACCTTTTCTGCAAGAACACGACAGTATGCTTGTGTTGTGTGGCCTCTCTGCGCAGAGACTACTTTCCTTTTACACAATTTTTATCTATCATAAAATATTATTATTCATAGAATCTTCTGATAGTCTAGCCCATATATTGATTATTGATTGTATACCAGTAGCAGTGTTTATTAAAAGACACCAAGTACCGGTTACATACAGTATATGTGAATTAATGTTTATGAATTTGAATAATAAATACTGTACATATACTCTACTGTACTGCTATTTAAGAAACCCTTTGTGTGACAATTGCAAGTTTCAAATCATTTAATAAATATTTTTCCCAAGACCCACCAAACTGTTGCTGTTCAGGCTTCCAGTGGTCTTAGGGGTCCAACTAGTTAAACTAGTTCAAAGTATTTCACAGAGCTTTTAACTATCACTGTCCCGTATATGGGGTATGCATCTTGTTTATTTTTGGAGCGTTCACATGTAGTATATACTAAAACAATTATTCACCTCAGGCTCCGTGAATATTGGGGGAAAAGCCTCCCTTGACCTTCGGTCTTGGTGGCTATACCCCACTATTCACTTCGCCTTCTGCGAATAATTGTTAAATAATATATTCTATATATATTTATATAATATAACTCCCTTTTTGGAGGAAGTCTGACTTGGCGACCAAAAGGCTACGGCAACAAGATTTATAATTTAAAAAATGGTTTAACAAAGTGTACAAAAGTCATGGATGTGGTCATCACAGGTCCTGAGTTATAAGCTGAGTTACATAACTGTCCTATGATGTGGAACTTGTGGTAAATGTTTGCACATTGAGTAAAACTGACCTGAGAGTTTCCAGTACACAGTGTGGACTCCCCAGTCCATCAGAGATCAGCTTTACTCCTGAATCATGCAGATCATTGGTACTCAGGTCCAGCTCTCTCAGACTAGAGGAGTTGGAGCTGAGAACTGAGGCCAGAGCTTCACAGCATCTCTCTGACAGATGACAGCCATTCAGCCTTTACACAAAATATACAGAACATGTTAGGAACTGTGTATAAAATAACGTACCTCTAACATAAATGTCTAACATAAATATGAGTTACCCTAGCCTGCCTATGGTCCCCCAGTGGCTAAAACTTGCGTTCGGTGTAAAACGAGCACTAGGTGTTCTGCTCGCCTTCGAAAAAAATGGAGGCTCAAGCGCGCTGATTTGGAATGTGGTTTCCTATGTCGTCACACTGCAGTAAGCTCCTCCCCTTACTCTGCCTGGCCCGCCCAGAGACTTGGCCCGCCAATGAGACACGACCGTGCGAGCGCCACATGTGTGTGTGTGTGAATACACACTGTAATGCAAAGTGTTTGTAAAGTGTTTCTTGTCGGTTCTTTGACGTCTCTTGTATTTCCACAACGAAACTGTTGCGGGGGTTATCTCAGCCACGGTTGAGAAGGCTTTGACTCCCTGAAGTACATGAACTGCGCCATGCCGCCGGTTGCCGTGAGGCTCCACCGCCGCGAAGCACCACCGCCCAGCAGCAGGCAGTGCGCGGTTCAGTCTACTTCAGATTGATGTGAAAGTGGAAGAACCAAAGACGTCGCAGAACCCGACGAAGTCGTTTGTGATTCATAATATCGTCTGGAGGCGCACACAGCTTTTGGCCGTGATAATATGTATTATATGATATAGATATCTATGCATTATATGATATTATTTATATATAGAGCTCCAGGACTGTGACGCAAGTTTTGTACACTTCCTTGTTATTTGGATAACCGTTCTGCTTTTGGTGTTATGGCGCATAACACGTCAGACTCTCGTCTCTGGTATTTCTACAACGAGACTCGTAGTGGGGATTATCTCAGCCATGGTTGAGAATTAATTGGGGGAAAGGAACTTTGGCTTTGACTCCCTCAAGAACATGAACCACGACATGGAGGAGAAAGGGATTGTTGGCGGCGAATGTCTCCCGCTTGAGCTCCGCTGAGGGACCACCGCCAGAGGCGGAGGTGCCTAAGCGCTGCCCGGCAACGATCCATTTCTCCTCCTTGTCGCGGTTCAGTCTACTTCACATTGATGTGGACGTGGAAGAACCAGGAACGTCGGAGAACCCAACGCGGTCGTTTGAGATTCATTATATCGGCTCACACAGCTTTTGGCCGTGATAATATGTATTATATGATATATGATATCATTTAGATATAGAGCTCCAGGACTCCCGTGTGTTCTAGAATATTTACAGAACACGGATAATGGCTGTGTGCGCCTTGCCATTGCGATACATCCACTGTAAACAGAGCGCATGGTACCGTGGCTGCAAGCTGCTCAGGGCCACACCCCCACCCTCCTCCTTGACCCGCCTCGCTCCTCCTCATTTGCATTATAGCTACAGACACCAAAACAGCGCATTTGGGGGAAGCTCAATGTGCGACTGGCTCGGAGTGGCTGTAACTCTGCACCACGGCTGAATTTCGGGAACGTCTTTGAATACTGTGTTAGTGGCCCACTAATACCTATATTAAAGCATCCATAAAAATAGCATGTCATGGCACCTTTAACCAATATATACTATTCAATACATTAGATCCTTAAATATTAATTCAATATTTGATGTAAAATGTTGAATATTGAAAAGGAGCTGTTTTGTAGTGTTTTAAAATGGTTTTGTATATTCATGTTACTTTTATTTTAGTATTATGTATATTGTAGTTTGTGTATTGTAAAAGTTAGTAGCAGAACTACAGAGATGTTTGTATATTATCATACCTTTTCTAGATTAATGTATATTGTGTTGTGTATTTTAATACATTATTATACTTTATTAAATTACCTAGATTAATTGTAAATTATCTACACAGGTCATACTCAGAAAATTAGAATATCGTGCAAAAGTTCATTTATTTCAGTAATTCAACTTAAAAGGCTAAACTAATACATTATTATTTAGACTCATTACATGCAAACTGAGATATTCCAAGCCTTTATTTGTTATAATTTTGAAGATTATTGCTTACAATTTTTTAAAACCCCAAATTCAAAATCTCAGAAAATTAGAATATTGTGAAAAGGTTCCATATTGTAGGCTCAAAGGGTCACATTCTAAAGAGCTAATTAATCCAAAACACCTGAAAAGAGTTCCTGAGCCTTTAAATGGTCTCTCAGCCTGCTTCAGTAGGATTCACTATCATGGGGAAGACTGCTGACCTGACAGTTGTGCAGAAAACCATAATTGACACCCTCCACAAGGAGGGAAAGCCTCAGAAGGTAATTGCCAAAGAAGTTGGATATTCGCAAAGTGCTGTATCAAAGGACATTAATAGAAAGTTAATTGGAAGGGCAAACTTTGGAAGAAAAAGGTGCACAAGCAGCAGGGATGACCGCAGCCTGGAAGGGATTGTGCGCAAAAGGCCTTCCAAAAGTGTTGGAGAGCTGCACAAGGATTGGACTGAGGCTGGGGTGAGTGCATCAAGAGCCACCACACACAGACAAATCTGTGAAAGGGGCTTTAAATGTCGGATTCCTCTTGTCAAACCGCTCCTGAACAAAAAACAACGTCAGAAGCGTCATATCTGGGCTAAAGAAAAAAATAACTGGTCTGCTGCTCATTGGTCCAAAGTCCTCTTTGAGATCAATGAGAACAAATTTTGCATCTCATTTGGAAAGCAAGGTCCCAGAGTCTGGAGAAAGATTGGAGAGGCACAGAATGCAAGATGCTTGAAGTCCAGTGTGAAGTTTCCACAGTCTGTGTTGGTTTGGGGAGCCATGTTATCTGCTGGTGTTGGTCCACTGTGCTTTATTAAGACCAGAGTCAACGCAGCCGTCTACCAGGACATTTTAGAGCACTTCATGCTTTCTTCAGCGCACCATCTTAATGGGGATGCTGACTTCATTTTCCAGCAGGACATGGCACTTGCCCACAGTGCCAAAACTACAAAAAACTGGTTTGGACCATGGGATTACTGTCCTTGATTGGCCAGCAAACTCACCTGACCTGATCCCCATAGAGAATCTATGGGGCATTGCCAAGAGAAAGATGAAAGACATGAGACCGAACAATGTCAAAGAGCTGAAGGCCGCTATTGAAGCATCCTGGTCATCCATAACACCTCAGCAGTGCCACAGGCTGATAGCATCCATGCCACGCCGCATTAAGGCAGTAATTCATGCATAAGGGGCCCCAACCAAGTACTGAGTACATATGCATGATTATAATTTTCATAGGGCCAACATTTCTTCATTTAAAATTCTTTTTTTATTGATTTCATGTAATATTCAAATTTTCTGAGAATTAGAATTTTGGGTTTTCATAAACTGTAAGCCATAATCTTCAAAATTATAACAAATAAAGGCTTGGAATATCTCACTTTGCATGTAATGAGTCTACATAATGTATTAGTATGACCTTTTAAGTTGAATTACTGAAATAAATTAACTTTAGCATGATATTCTAATTTTCAGAGTATGACCTGTATATAGTATATTAGTGTATGCTACGCTCAAATCTCCTAAAATGGCGCAATTTGATTGGTTTGCTATCTCGGGATATTCGGCAATAACCCATGATTGAGGTCTCAAACTCGGGATATTGTTTTCTGCGCAATATGTCCCGCTTTTCAAGTGTTTCAGAGGGAAAAATACAAGAAATTCAACAAAATGCTTTCCCTCAAAACACATCTTGTTTATTTTAGGAGCGTTCACATGTAGTATATATTAAAACAATTATTCACCTCAGGCTCCGTGAATAGTGGGGGAAAAGCCTCCCTTGACCTTCGGTCTCGGGCGCTATTCCCCAGTATTCACTTTGTCTTCAGCGAATAATTGTTAAATAATATATTCTATATATATTTATTAGGGCTGTAACGATACGCGTATCGAAACCGTTCGTGGCTCTGAGTCACTCATGCCCCTTTCACAACGCCGCAAAATCGGGGCCAGTTCGGAGCTAGGGCCAGGGCTTTGGTTTCACACCGCCAAAGAACCGGCTCCGGACCCTAAAAACCGGTTCAACTCTGGCCCCACTTTAGAGCTGGGCTAGAAATAGAACCGCTTTTACGCCGGGGGCAGGGGGCGGAGTTATCCGTACCTTCATAAACAGGAAGACCAACGAAGACCGGCATTTTTTAAAACACCGAAGTAAACAATGGACGTGAATACGTGTATGGTTCTTTTTTGTTTTTTCTGATTTTGTTTTAAATCGGAATATTCAAAGAACGAACCATACACGGATTGAATCGAAGACGAAATTGTTGTTGTTGTGTTTGAAACTGGCGCGAGGGTTCTTCTGCGCGCCTAACCTGACGCTTGATCATTGTGTGGTGGTTCAACGCGTCAACGCGCCAACGCAGCTAGATGAGTCCATGTCCATGCAAGTGAACGGAGCGTTCCCTCTTCGTCATAACTATCAAACCAAACATCCTTCACATTCACCGAGCGAACATTATGAAAGTAAAATGCACACTTCTCGCTAAAAATGTTTCCATAAACGCATTTAATGGCGTAACTATGTTACTATTTCCACCCAGAATAAAGAAAGATGTCGGCCGTATGCTTCTGTCCAAGCTCACTAGCGGAGACGTTTGCAGTGACGTCATGACGTTGCTCACGCCGGCTCCATGGCTGGCTCTGGCCGGTGTGAAACCAACCGGTTCTTAACTGGGGTAAGGCTGGAACCAGTTTGGAACTGGCCCTAGCACCAGCCCGGAACTGGCTCTCGGTTCTTTTTGGTGTGAAAGCGGCATCAGAGCCACGAACCTGTCTCGCGGTGTGAGAATGCAGAAGCGCGATACGCCCTTTCTAACTCTCCGGTCAAATTGTCCGATTGAAATTTGCTAATAATTTGTCTAAATAATAGTCTGCTGAAACCGCCCCCTCTTATCGATGACGAGATGCCCTCTCTGTGATGACAGTTCTCCGTGGCTACGGAGGATTGCATTTCTCCTCAGCCGTCAAGTCCTCATATGCGATATCAACGACATTTATCCAGAGTGGGCCAAGCGAAAAAAATTGCCTTTGTGATCCCTGTCTCTATTGTTTTGTGTGATTTGACCGGCAGTTTGTCTGCTTATAGGTCGGAATGAAGCGGCCACCGATTATTGACAGGATGGGTACTTAATTCAACCGGACTCATTCGCTTCTTCACTAGACGCACACGCTACCGCTCGCTCTCCTCGCTCGTCCACTCACTCGCTGACGTCACTCACACACACACACATACGCACATTGCCATTCTCACGCACACACATAGGCCTACGCTACTCGTAACACTATGCCTCGTTATTGCGACGTTCGTGTTAGAAGTTCATGTTTTTTCCCATCTATTGAAAGTTAGGATATTAAACATGTTGCATTCTATACGGCCTCATTATTTAAGCTACATAGTCTAATAAGAAGCGCTAATAGGATTTTTGACTAAACCAACCAAACTAGTTGAGGGTTTTTGCCTACCTGCAAGCATCCTCCAACTGCAATCTTTGGTTATTTATTTATTAATTTAGCTATACTTTAACAGTATTCTTTCTGTTCAAATCTGTTCAGTGTTCCAAATTATTTGTTATTAAATGTTACATTAAGTTAATTGTTATATTGTTGTTTGAATAAAATGCTTTTTAAATTTAAAAAATCGTAGGATGTATCAAACCGTGGGTCAAAAATCGTGATACAAACCGAATTGTGAGTTTGTGTATCGTTACAGCCCTAATATTTATATTGTATAACTACCTTTTTGGTGGAAGTCTGACTTTGCGACCGAAAGGCTACGGCAACGAGGTGTATGTGGAGCTCTCTCTGGGCAGTGGTTGACTGTGGTGTCCGAGAGAAAGTTTAGCTTTTTGGAAACTTTTGATATAACGCTACAGTGTGTGTGGATGGTGAAGCTCCGTCGAAACAGAGAGTTATTTAATAACCTCTTCCGAATAAGGGTTAGGCTTCCCGGACACCTATAGTATATCACTATGTTGTGCGGGGGATTTCATATACAACATTCTTTATTATAACGCTCATAACAGTAACACAACAACGGTACTAAGAAAGTATTGTTAAATCGACGTTGGCCGTAACCATGGGAAAAACAAGCCTCCCTCTTTTCTGAAACTCTAAAAAAGCTTTTTTCTTTGATCGCAAATCGTTCGAGTTCCATCGGAAACAATGGGCTCACTTAATCTATATATAAAAAAATTGTAAGAGCGACGTGCTTTGCTTGCTTAAGCTTGTTCATCCTCTGTGCCCTCTCGCCTTCATACAACGTGTGTATTCTTGACACGATTGTACCTCTCAACGGTAGATTATAAGAGATCAGCCCCAACAGGAAGTTAACAAAGCTGCGTTAATAGGCCTATCTCACAACTTCCTGGTTCGGCGTTCGATTTTGCCTTCACCGGGTAAAGTGACTTCCGGTCGCGTAGTCCATGATATTTGACAATGGCGCGGTCAAAAAACAAAAGCTTCTGTTGTGTACCTCTATGCGCCAATTCAAAACAAAAACAACCGTATTTACATGTCCACGACTTCCCAAATAATACCCAATACAGCAGTGGCGATCAGACGGAATGAAGGAGTTAATTTCGTAATTCAGAAGGGGAATACACTGGTCTGTAGTCGGCATTTTTTCAGCGGCTGATTATGACGACGGGAGTGCTACGCTGAATACTGGAGCTGTTCCTAGTCGTTTTGACTGGAACAGCTACACCACAGCCCCGAAAAAAACACCCGTGTATAAACGGGTGTCAGCTCGAAAAGCTGAAGGAGAGGACAAAACACGAACGGACCGGAGAGGTACCGGGGAACATGACTACGCGAAACGCCCCCCTGCCGGTAAGAAGATGTGTGCTAACTAGCTGTTATGTCTGTTATTTGTGTTCAACACTTGTTGGGCTATTGTATAATTTTGCCAAACATGGCATGGTTAACGTTAAAACATTCAATCAACATCAGACGTACTGTTAAACTGGGGTTGCATATTAATTCAGATTCAGCTTTATTGGCCAGGTTTGCGAACAAACGAGGAATATGACTTTGGTTTTTACTCTATGTACACTCAACCTATAGTTAATACATAAAAAATAAAAACAGAAAACAGTACAAATAAATTTAATAATAAGAAATATAAATAAACTTAAGTATACAGAATAACAATACAATAAAAAGAAAGGGTGAACACGAATGAATGGTAATGAAGACTTATTTGTCTTCTTTTTTTGTAGGTGCACTGGATGATGCCCTGGAGTATATTGCTGAGCTGGAGGCAAGGCTGCAAGAAATGTCCATGGGGCCACAAACTGTCCTCAACAGGTTTTGTGTGTCTGATCAGACCATGACATATTATACTCGGTTTCCATCTCAAGAAGTGTTTCAAGTGTTTTGGGAGTCTGTTTTGCCCCTCAACACAATATATTCTTCATTGGAGCAAAGCACAGAGGATTGGACAAGAGGCGATTCCAACACCACGCCCTTCAAGGAAGATTCCAGTCATTGATGAGTTTTCATCTACTGTTGTAGAGTAGCAACTGGCCTTAAAGAACAGGTCATTGCTGACATCTTCCAGGTCAGCACAGCTGAGATGGTACCAACTCCAAGCTGGATATTCCCTCTAGGATGTGGGACATTAAAGGGCGAAACGTCAAATAAAAATGTGACTTTTTTTTATATTGTAGTGATAACAGATGTATTCTAATATGCATCTTTTCATAATGAGCAAGTTTAACAGAGTGCAAATTGCAAAACAAATGTCTTACCAGCATACGCTCTGTAGAGTGTGGACTTGACTCCAGTCTTCCCCACCGACTTGGGTTTCTTCACCACCAGGTCACTCACAGCCTCTGGATGGATTCCCTGAGGCGAACAACAATACAGGAAATGCATATACTCTAGACAAATACTGAAGTGTATGATTTGAACAGAGGACACAACAGCACACATGGGTTCGAGGTCGATGCCACATCTGTGGTTGACTGGTACAGGCCAGGGAAGGTGGAACCACATCAAGGCCCAGCTGCACATAATGCGCTGTCTGGAACAGCAGAGCGGTTATATGGCTACAGAAGCCTTTGCCCGCAGCACAGCTACAGCTCTGAGAGACCCAGTTGTCCAACAGCCTCCAGGGTGATCTGTGAACACCATAAGAATTGAGTTACTGAACTTAGTAGGTAGGACCTTGATATAAGGCCATTGGAAACTGGCAAGGAGCCTGCAACCGCAGAAAAGCCATGTACAGTTCCGTGCAAAACTCTTGGGCCACCATTACATCTGTTGTTTTAGCAATGTTATAACATGAACTAGCCCAGATGTTTGTCCTTTTAATGCACTCAACACATTTCCTTTATTTACGGCTTGTGCCTTAATGAAGAGGAAGAAAAATACATAGGTCTACTCTGTACAGCCACAACATTGCAGCAAGCTAGGTGGGCCAAGTCTTAAGCACGCTACTGTTTGTAAGAAAGAACAATGAAAATGATCTGAACTTCAGAAGAAGAGGAAAACTGCAACTGCAGTTGTTAGTCCAGACAGACTATCAAAACTAACAGACTTGGGCCAACGGGCCCTAACTCAGCAGAAACCTGTAGTATGTGGGGCTCCTCATCGAGCGGTTGCATCTACCTCTCACTACCACCTTTCCATCAACTATATTTGACACTTAGCATGTACATAATGTTAATAATATGTCGCTGATCGGAAGAAAACTGGTCAGCAAATAACTAGCTGAACCTATCCTTGGCTAAACTAATGCTAAAATGCTAACGCTACACACGGAGACTTCATAGCCACCATGGCTAATTATATTCATAATATTATAGTCTACACGTAACAAATATGATCATTTTACACACATTTCACACACAGACAATATTTCTGACGATTTATATGGATCGTAAATGGTTTGCTTGTCATCACAAAACATGAATGAGCAAGGCGGCCATTGAGTAGCCTACTGACAACAACAAAACACCTTAGACAACTTACCTTGATAATTGTGTACAAACTCCTCCACAAAAAACTTGTACCCCTTTGTCAGCCTGGGCTGTGGTGTTGCTGAGTGTGTCTCCACAATCTTCTGCACATCTTCGAATCGCAATTTGGGAATACCCACCAGGGAAGTGGCGAAGATACGATCCATTTTTGCATTGACGGCAATACAAAAATGACTACGCCGGAAGAATGTTTACCCGGTGTGACGTCATTTCCGATTTTCGTGAGATAGGCCTATTGTGTAAATATTTTGTAACGCTTTAAATCTTTCAAAATAAAACTATTATATTCAAGAATGATGTATATTGTTTTTTTGTGTATTGAAATACATGTTAGAAGTGAACGTACACAGATTTTTTGTTTGTTAATTGAACTTCTATATTCTAGCATTATGTACATTGTGTTGTGTGTAATGTGATACATGTTATTAGTGAACTTACAGAGATGTTGTGGAGGCTTTGACCACTGGCAGCAGCCTCAGAAGACCCTCCTCTGAAGCAGAGTATTTCTTCAGGTCAAACATGTTCAGCTCCTTTTCTGATGACAGTAAGATGAAGACCAGAGCTGACCACTGAGCAGGAGAGAGAGATTCTCTGGAGAGACTTCCTGATGTCAGGAACTGTTGGATCTCCTCCACTAGAGAACGGTCGTTCAGCTCATTCAGACAGTGGAACAGATTGATGCTTTTCTCTGTAGAGAGATCTCCACCTATCTTCTCCTTGATGTAGGACACCGTTTCCTCATTGGATATTGATCTACTTCCTGTCTGTCCCAGTAGACCACCTAGGAGAATCTGATTGTTCTCCAGAGAGAGGCCCAGGAGGAAGCGGAGGAACAAGTCCAGGTGTCCATTCTCACTCTGTAAGGCCTTGTCCACACCACTCTGGTAGAGTCTTGTTTTCTTTGTAAAAAAACATAACCAGGTTTCTGGTTGCCCTGCGAGCAGATTGACCCCAGTGTCGATGAAGGACAAAAATACATAAAGGGCAGCCAGAAACTCCTGGATGCTCAGATGGACAAAGCAGAACACCTTGTCCTGGTACAGCACACAATCCTCTTTAAAGATCTGGGTGAACACTCCTGAGTACACTGAGGCTGCTCTGATATCGATACCAGACTCTGCCAGGTCTGCCTCGTAGAAGATCAGGTTGCCTTTCTCCAGCTGGTTAAAAGCCAGTTTTCCCAGCGAAACAATGATCTCCCTGCTCTCTGAACTCCAGTGTGGATCTGTTTCAGCACTGCCATGATACTTCCTGTCCCCCTGCATGGACTGAACCCTCAGGAAGTGGCTGTACATCTGAGTCACGGTCTTGGGCATCTCTTCTTTTCTCTGGGATGTTTTGAAGAAGTCCTCCAGAACTGTAGCAGTGATCAGACAGAAGACTGGGATGTGGCACATGATGTGGAGGCTTCGTGATTTTTTGACGTGGGAGATGATTGTGCTGGCCAGCGTCTCCTCTCTGAATCTCTTCCTGAAGAACTCCTCCTTCTGTGGGTCGGTGAACCCTCTCACCTCTGTCACCATGTCAACACAATCAGCAGGGATCTGATTGGCTGCTGCAGGGCGTGCGGTTATCCAGATGTGGGCGGAGGGAAGCAAGTGGCCCCTGATGAGGTTTGTCAGCAGCACGTCCACTGAGGTGGACTTCGTGACATCAGTCCAGATGGGGTTGTTCTTGAATTCCAGAGGAAGTCGACACTCATCCACACCATCGAAAATGAAGACAACTTGGAACCGGTCGAATCTGCAGATTCCTGCTTCTTTGTTCTCAATAAAGAAGTGATGAAGAAGTTCCACCAAGCTAAACTCTTTCCCTATCAGTAAATTCAGCTCTCTGAAAGTGATTAGAAATGTGAAGTGTATGTCATGGTTGGCTTTGCCTTCAGCCCAGTCCAGAGTAAACTTCTGTGTTAAGACAGTTTTCCCAATGCCGGCTACTCCAGTTGTCATTATTGTCCTGATTGGTTGATCTTGTCCAGGTAAGGGTTTAAAGATGTCCTCACATCTGACTGTTGTTTCCTCCTTGGCTGTTTTTCTGGAAGCTGTTTCAATCAGTCTGACCTCATGTTCCTTATTGACCTCCCCACTGCCTCTCTCTGTGATGTAGAGCTCTGTGTAGATCTCATTCAGAGGTCTTTGCTCCCCTGATTTAGGGATTCCCTCAAACACACATGTGAACTTCTTCTTCAAATTAGACTTGATTTTATGTTGGCACTCGACAGCATCAGATCCTGAATGAGAAAACAACAAAAGACATCAGTTAGTGGATGGTGTCATCATGGGACACATTTCAATTATTCTTGTTAAATGATCAATTTCATGATATTTAGTGGCTTGCAGTATATAAGATTCTTTAGCCTGATAGCCCACAATAACCATACATACTGTATCTGGATCCAACCATTTAATCCTCAAGGGGAACCATATTTCAACATAGAAGATTTAGAAATGTTTGAATCTGAACAGAACAGAGTATTTTCTGCCCTCCAAAATAAGTCTCTTACCGCCCCACAGTGTGTCGGCCAGGTCCGCCTGGTTCATCTCCATCAGGCAGAGCTTTGTGATGTCTACCACTCCCTCTATGGCACGCCTCCTCTGCTCTTTGTTCTTACCATCCTCCTCCTCCCTCTGACTCTCTGAGCCTTGCGGGTAATGAAGGAAGGGAACCTCCTCAGCCCTCTGGAACAGAACAAGCATCAATGTGAAAGCAGCAGGCAGTCTGATATTTATATTACCGTACAAATGTTAGTTCACTTGGTGGATATAAAGACCTATAACAAAATGATCACAAGGAGAAGATGACTTGAATGAAGTACATTTATTGCATAAAAATTAGAGCTGTCAAGCGATTAAAATATTTAATCGTGATTAATCGCATTAATGTCATAGTTAACTCATGATTAATCGCGATTAATCGCAAATTCTTTTTCTATGCTAAATATCCCTTGATTTTTTTGTCCCATAATTCTTCTCATTTTAAATCTCTTATCAACATGGTGAAGTGCATCGGCTTGCCTTGTGCAAATGATTTTTTATTGATAACAACATTGGCATATACTGATCAAAACAGGACAATACAAAAGAAGAGCCTATAGTGCAATCAAACGACTGCTTTGAACAAATGTCATTTGAACATAGCAGTCAGGCTACTGCTTCTTTGTTTTGAGCCAAAGAATTTTTTTATTTATTTTTTAATAAAATAATTGCGTTAATCGCGCGATAATTTTTTTAACGCCGTTAAAGTTGGTTTGCGTTAACGCCGTTAATAACGCGTTTAACTGACACCTCTAATAAAAAATAAATGAACTTTGTAAAACATAGCACATCATCAATGCAGTAGAGCTGTCAATCTTCCTCTATAATCCCATTTGAAATGCATTCCATATTATTTTTAATATTCTAATTATATTCTAATTTGTAACACAAATATATAGCTTCTTATTAATATTTACTGTACCTATATACTGTATACACAGGCTTATGCATTGTCAATGCCACTCTTAAGCGTTCTGTCCACTAGAGGGCATTCTACTAATAAACATTTATTTCTTATAACGCCACCTCTCGATGGCGTTAATATAATTAGCTGCATTGTCAGTGGAGATGGAGCGCACTGACTAAACACTCACGTTGTAAGATCCTTACATTGAACGAGATTATTTGTTGTGATTTTTTCACACAATTAAGTAACATATTGAGTTGAATGGGAATGTATACACACAGCACGATTTCAGTTTTGCGAAAAGGCGACATAAATTGTATTCACACCAAGGTCGATATTTTTACGGCTCTCACCAGTCAACCAGGGCTGGCGATTGCTATAAGCCATGGTTTCTCAATGGGAGCGGTACCGCCCCCTGGGGGGCATTCGCACAACCTAGGGGGGGCGCTGGGAACGTGATTCAATTTTTGGGGGGGGGGTTTAAACTTTCATTGTTTTTATTTTTTTTGGGTGAAAAAATAGGCTACCTGAAATAAATAGCCTATTTTCATTCATTGGTTTCTAACCCCTCTACTGTCTCAGCTACTCTTTACTGTCTATGCGCAGTGGAACAGTGATAATACAGCGCGGTTCGGTCCTGCACACGCCTGGACTCCCGTAACATCAGCTATCGTCATGATCTCTATAGTAATGCTGCTAAACATAATCCAAGTTTGCGGGTTAACAGTTCAATAACCAACACAACACAATCAAACCTGGCCGATAGCAAGAAAAATATATCAAATTTTGGTTCATTTTGTTTTCCTCCTTCCTCTTGCTGTTCAGTTCCCGCTGCTCTGAGCGTCGCCTCCACGAAAAGACTGTTGCATTTCAAATACAAAATATATAGGCCTAATTAGGCCTTTGCGCGCAATCTGTTTTCCCCGTGTCCGCGTTGCCTGGGCCGCGGTACCCGTGGTTCCCGGGCCATTCATTCATTCGTTCACGGGGCACGGCGGGAGTCACAGGAGTGGTCGCCCAAGGTCAAGGTGCCCGGGCCGCAGGGTGCCGCGGCCGGGGCACGACGGAAGACGTGGCAGCCGGGAGGTCGCGGGAGTGCCAATCAGAGGTGAGAAATTTGCATGTCATGGATATTAATTAATAATAAAAAAAATGTTGCACCAAAACCGACTCATTGCTATTAGTGACCAACCCAAAATCAATGAAAAACGATGCATTGACAACTTTAAGCAATATAACACGAGTGTGAGTGGGGTTGCTAGTTTATTTATATTTTTTTATGGGGGGGGTTAGGGTCAGGGTCAGGGTCAGGGTAAGGTCAAGGGGGCGTTCGCCCAAAAAAGGATGAGAACCACTGCTATAAGCGAACTAGGGGATTGCCTTCGATGACAAATGGGTTGGGGGCGCCCTCTAGTGGCGCCCTTAATTCCCACTTACCATAGAATTAGAACAACAAGCGAAATAAAACATCTTTATTAAACATGATCATCCTAGGGCGCCCCCTCAGCCACACGTTTACTTGTCAACCAGATTATTCGATTAAATTGATGATTTTTGTGGGGGGGAGGGGCAAATGCTGCGTCAATTTTAAAGGTGAATAGAAATGCCAACTGTTCAACTTTTGTTATTGAAGATAGGCAAAGAACTACAAGAACTTCACTAGTTTAATTTTGTAGTGGCACGTAGAGTATCCATAATAGCACATAGAATGTATAGTTAATCCAATTAATGGGTCATAATTAGCTTGTTTCCTTACAGTGTGCTTAAAAAGCTTTTGCACAGTTTATGGAGTTCATTCAGAATTTGTTAAATATCCTTGAACATTCTTTGTAGCATTTTTGTATGTTCAATTTGATCCTTCAAGTCATAATTAGCTTGTTGAAGTGTTGGAGTGACTTTAAGAACATGTTTGCATAGTTTATCGAGTTCATCCATTCTTTGAGTCATTTGTTAAATATTGTGGCAGACGACAGGGAGGGGTGGTGATTGAGGGGAGGTATGTGGCAGCATGCTGGCTCCACCCCCAAGCTTTACAAGGACTGCCTCCCTTAACGATGCAAGCCTGAGGTGCATTAGGCAGGAGTGCTTGGGGATAAAAGGGAGCATGCAACCACATGGAGGGAGCCTACTATAGAGTGCCTCTGCGTGAGCCTCTGCGAACTGTGTGTGGCCAAAGAGAGCAGGAAACCTGAACATTTACAGATTATTTGTGTACCGACCGCTTTGTGTGAGAACCCTCCCGGCGACGACCCCTGGACTACGGACTACAGACTACGGACTCTGGATTACCCTTTTCCCCACCCTGGTGACATTTATTCGTCTATTCTGAATAAACCACCTTATTGAACTGCTCTCGGTGTGTGTGTATCATTTGACTTGGTGGCGTGGAAACCCCACACCCACTGGCCCGCTACACGTGGTGGAGAATGCGTGCTTGTAGCCAAAACCAAGTCAAATAGGTAGACCAACACAGGGACAACGATGGAAGCGTTGATGAAACAGCTAGTGGAAGTGAGCATGGCGCATCAGGCTACGACCCGGGACGACCCAGGTTTCTTTTAAAGCAGACAGAGACGATATGATATAGAGGCATACCTCAATACCTTTGAGAGGACGGCGGTTCGGGAGAATTGGGATCCAGCACAATGGGCCAGCCTACTCGCACCGTTCCTGTCAGGCACAGCACAGAAGGCGTATCAGGACCTGACGGACGAGCAGGCGTCTAACTACGAAGGGCTGAAGAAGGAAATACTACGCCGGTATGGATACACATTGATAAGTAGGTCACAAAGGTTTCATGATTGGACTTATGATGCAACGGCGTCGCCGCGCTCACAAATGCACGATCTAATTAGGTTGGCCAAAGGCTGGCTGACGGCTGCCCCACTGACGCTTACCGCCACAGAGAAGGTGGTCATGGACAAATTCTTGCGGTCCCTCCCATACGAGGCTAAAAAGTTAGCCAGCCAAGCTAACCCGCAGAGCGCAGATCAGTTGGTGGAGTTGGTGGAAGGTCACCAGGCGGCTGTGGAAGTCCTACGCAGTGGACGTCCACTGAGGGGTGAACCCAATCCTCGCCCAAAGGAGCGGGAGCGGATAAGGACAGAGGACCACGGCAGGATCCCGGCCAGGGAGACGCCAAGAGCCAGCCCCCCGAGACGTCGGCCCTTCCTGAACCCAGACAGCAGGAAGTGCTACGAGTGTGGCGAGCCTGGACACATCGCATGGACCTGTCCGAGTCGTGATGTCTCGTTGCCGTCGGCATCAGCTGGTGAGTTAACAACCGGGCGTCCCTGCAGATTGCTGACGGTTTGCTGGGGTGAGGAAAGTGGTCCTTCCCCAGTCACTCCGGTGAAGGCCAACGGAAGGGACACGACAGCTATGTTGGATTCTGGGAGTATGGTGACCCTGATCCGACCGGACTTCGCCCGGTCCCCGAGCTTGAGGGACACTGTGGCAGTAACATGCATACACGGGGAGACTAAGAACTACCCCACTACCCTCCTTCACCTACAGACCACAAAGGGGCAATACACAGGACCAGTGGGAATCGTCCTAAACCTGCCAGTGCCGGTTCTTATTGGGAGGGACTCCCCACTCTTCAGCCAACTGTGGGCCAGTTTGGCCGGAGAGGGGGGAGAGCGGGGGAACCTAAAGGAAAGAGGACACCGGAGAAGGGCGAGGGCCGATAAGAGGGAGGTCCGGATGTGTGGCCTACACGAGGTGGACCCACAGGGGTCAACTGAACCTCTATCGGGAAGTGACGCAGGGGACACAGGACAGGAGGCAGGGGAGGCGAGTATGGACAATCTGTTCCCGATGGACCATGAGGCAACGCCAGAGCCTGCCTCATTATCGGGACGGTTCGGAACAGCCCAACTGGAGGATCCCAACCTGACGAGTGCTCTCCAGCAGGTGACCGTGGTGGACGGGAAGGCCATCGAGGGGGTAGGTCTGATCACATACCCTCATTTTGCCATCAAGAACAAGTTGTTGTATCAGGTCGTAAAGAGGAAGGATGAATGTGTGGAGTTGTTGTTGGTGCCCCGTCCCTTTGTTCAATCAGTCCTGCAGCTGGCACACTCCCACCTTCTTGGGGCTCATCTGGGGGTGGAGAAGACCCTGGACCGGATCAAGGCAAGATTCCACTGGCCGGGGGTGAAGAGGGCAGTGGAGGATTACTGCCGCAGTTGCCCGGAGTGCCAACAGGTGGCACCAAAACCACATTTCCGTGGCCCATTAATTCCCCTACCGATTATTTCAGTTCCTTTCAGCAGGATTGCCATGGACCTGGTGGGACCACTACCCAAGAGCAGCCGGGGGCACCAGTACATCCTGGTGATACTGGATTATGCCACTAGGTACCCCGAAGCCATTCCACTGCGCACCATGGCCTCAAAAGGGATTGCACGTGAGTTGGTCCTGATGTTCTCCCGGGTGGGCATTCCCGAGGAGATCTTGACAGACCAGGGAACCCCGTTCATGTCACGAATCATGATAGACCTCTGCAAATTAATTCAAATAAAACAGTTGCGCACCTCAGTTTATCACCCGCAGACCGATGGACTAGTGGAAAGGTTCAACCGTACCCTGAAGCAGATGCTGAAGAAGGTGATGGAGGTGGACGGACGGAATTGGGACCAGCTGCTTCCCTTTCTCATGTTCTTGATCAGAGAAGTGCCCCAATCGTCGACCGGCCACTCTCCATTTGAAGTCCTCTATGGGAGACGACCCCGGGGGCTGCTGGACATAGCGAAGGAAGCCTGGGAACAGCAACCGTCGCCCCATCGAACCATGGTGGAACACGTGGGAGACATGAGGGACCGGATGACCACCCTGTGGCCCCTGGTGCGGGAACACATGCAGGAGGCCCAGGTTGCCCAAGCACGGGTCTACAACAGAGGGGCCCAACAGCGAGACTTCCAGCTCGGAGATAAAGTGCTGGTACTTGTCCCCACAACAGAGTGTAAGTTTCTGGCCCGGTGGAACGGGCCATACGAAGTACTTGAAAAGGTAGGGGAGGTGAATTATAGAGTCCGACAGCCGGGACGAAGGAGGCCGACTCAAATTTACCATGTAAACCTGTTAAAGAAATGGAATGCACGGGATGTACTCTGCTCTGTTCCTCCAAAGGCTACCAGTCAAACCGGGCCTGCCAAGGTGCCCCTAGGGGAACAGCTGAGCCCAGCACAGAGGCAGGAGCTCATGGAGTTGGTCGACCAGAACCAGGATGTGTTCTCCAGTGAACCGGGCCACACCAATCTGGTACAGCACCACATCATCACTGAGCCCGGGAAAAAGGTGAAATTGAGACCCTACCGCATACCGGAGGCCAGGAGAGAGGCCGTCAGGACCGAGATAAAGACTATGTTGGAAGCGGGAGTCATTGAGGTGTCAAACAGTGAGTGGTGTAGCCCCATAGTGTTGGTGCCGAAACCCGATGGAACCATACGCTTCTGCAACGACTTTAGGAAGCTAAATGAGATATCTAAATTTGACGCCTACCCCATGCCCCGTATAGATGAACTCATAGAACGGCTAGGGACAGCCCGGTATATCAGCACGCTCGACCTGACAAAGGGTTATTGGCAGGTACCCTTAGCTCCCGAGGCGCGGGAGAAAACCGCTTTTGCCACTCCTGACGGGCTGTTCCACTACAGGAAGCTACCCTTCGGGTTGCACGGGGCCCCGCCCACCTTCCAGAGGTTGATGGACCGGGTACTCCGTCCCCATCGGGGGTACGCGGCCGCCTATATTGACGATATAGTCATCCATGGGAGTGAGTGGGACGCTCACGTGAAGCAGGTGAGCGCAGTGTTGCAGGCCTTACGGGAGGCGGGGCTGACGGCTAACCCAAAGAAGTGCCAGCTCGGTCTGAAGGAGGCGGAGTACCTGGGCTACACCATTGGGAGGGGGTGTGTGAAACCCCAGATGAAGAAGGTGGAGGCGATACAGGACTGGCCACGGCCCCTGACCAAGAAACAGGTACGCACGTTTGTGGGGCTTACCAGCTACTATCGGAGGTTTATTCCCCACTTTGCATCCGTAGCCAGCCCTCTGACAGATCTGACCAGGGACCGGCTGCCCGCCCAAGTCACATGGGCCGAGGAGACGGAGAAAGCCTTTCAGGACCTAAAGACCGCACTGTGTTCAGGACCCGTGCTGGTAACCCCGGACTTCACCAAGCCAATGGTGGTGCAGACGGATGCGTCGGAAACAGGGGTGGGGGCAGTGTTGTCACAATTACATGAAGGTGAGGAACACCCGATTATTTTTATCAGCCGGAAGTTGTTGCCGAGGGAACAAAAATACTCTACGGTGGAGAAGGAATGTCTGGCCATCAAGTGGGCCCTGGAAACCCTGAAGTACTACCTGTTGGGGCGCCACTTCACCCTGGTCACAGATCATGCACCACTGGTTTGGATGTCGAGGAATAAGGACAGTAACGCCAGGGTCACCCGCTGGTTCCTATCATTACAACCTTTTGCCTTCTCGGTTGTTCACAGGTCCGGGGCAGCCCATGGGAATGCGGATGCCCTGTCCAGGAGGGATGCTCTGGGGAGCTGGACCGCCCCTCCCTCCCGGTCGGAGCTGAGGGGGAGGGTGTGTGGCAGACGCCAGGGAGGGGTGGTGATTGAGGGGAGGTATGTGGCAGCATGCTGGCTCCACCCCCAAGCTTTACAAGGACTGCCTCCCTTAACGATGCAAGCCTGAGGTGCATTAGGCAGGAGTGCTTGGGGATAAAAGGGAGCATGCAACCACATGGAGGGAGCCTACTATGGAGTGCCTCTGCGTGAGCCTCTGCGAACTGTGTGTGGCCAAAGAGAGCAGGAAACCTGAACATTTACAGATTATTTGTGTACCGACCGCTTTGTGTGAGAACCCTCCCGGCGACGACCCCTGGACTACGGACTACAGACTACGGACTCTGGATTACCCTTTTCCCCACCCTGGTGACATTTATTCGTCTATTCTGAATAAACCACCTTATTGAACTGCTCTCGGTGTGTGTGTATCATTTGACTTGGTGGCGTGGAAACCCCACACCCACTGGCCCGCTACAATATTCATAGTATTTTTGTACACAATTCATTAGAGGTGACTTTTTTTTGCTTATTTTTTTCAGTGTCCTTACTTCCACAGTTTAAAGGGTTCATTTATCTTTATATGTATATTTAATTGATGTAGCGAGGTAGAATTATTTTTGCCATATTTAGCTTTTTTAAGATTCCTTTTTTAAGGAGCACCTTTACACTTTATGGAGTTCATCCATACTTTGAACCAGAATTTGAGTGTGTAAAAGTAATTAAAAAAACTTTTCTGAAACTTTTCTGTTGTCCATGCATCACACAATGTTTTATTGCAATGTAGTATAGTAGAGCTATAAGTGGATGAAAATAATAAGCTAAGCAAAGTAAAGGTAAATCAGTTAATATGTGTCTTCAGTTATGTTTAGTATAGTATGGAAGGGTTTTCGTAGGCCTAGCGGGCCCCCCAGTAAAATTAAAGAGGAAACACTGATCCCTTATAAATAATTTAGGGAGGAATCTTTTGACCGGCAGAGGTAATACTTGTGTTTTGATTCATATTCTACCTTGTATGATCAGTGCTGAGTGGCTTTGAATATGAATGTATTTATATATTATATTCATGTCAATGTAAGCGTTACATTTTTTATTGAATTATTGTATATTGATGTTAATTAATTACAAGACAGGAAGATTAGCTGTCTTGTTGGACATTTACACACCTTGATCAGCTCTGTTTGATGCTGCTGTACCGACTGAGCACTGCTAACATTTGAGCTCTTCTGGTGTCTGTGGAGAAAACACACACAAAGGGAACATTAGCAATAGGACACAGGAAAAGGTTGCATTAGTTTTGAGCCACTCCAGTCTGTTTGAAACTCCTACCTCTCCTCTCTGGAGGGGCGTCCATCTTTAAAGCTAACAGGATGATTCATGGAGTGGTCACTCTTCATTGAGACACAGCTGGGTCCATGGGAGTCTGCTCTCTCCTGCTGGACTCTTCTAGAAAAACAAGAAAAAAGCTTTTTCAACTCTCATTTACAGCTGTAAAGCTGTAAAAGAGTTAAGAACAGCTCATCTCTATGCAAATGACCTCGTAGCGTTTCAGCTGTACATGACCACCAGCTAATCGGAATGTAGATGTCTCTCGTCGGCGTGGGTCCCAATAAACATACATTGTGGTAGGAACTTTAGTTCCTAGTTCCTACCACAAATTTGTTCCTTCCTTCATCATGGTGCGTGAAAGAATAATTGCGGCTGTTGCAGGGCATCGTATATCATACGACGCGAGCCTGTTCATTTACAGGGACAGAAATAAGAAAGCAAAGGCGTGGGATGATGTGGCCAAAGAAGTTGGCCACATCGTAAGGGGTGTTAGTAAGCTTATTACCCTCGCAGTGCTGTCAGCTGCAACCTGTTCTCACTCCATCACAAGCACATTATTTATCTGATGTTACTTTTTATGCTGTTGCATATCAATCCGAACTGCTGTGGTGAGGTGAGAGGAAGCGTGGTAAAGTTAGTTTTATATTGGACGTTGGATATTCGACACATTCGAAAAATCTATTTAGCACTGGCTACTGTTGTGTAATTTAAGCACATAAGCAGGGGTGCACATAACTTCTTTATAGAGTTACTCAGTTGAGTACCAGGAGATGGTGTTTGGTATGCACCCCAGACATAGCTCCACACGTAATATCGGATCTTATGAAACGTACCCAGTTTCACAGAGGTTTCTTGCGTCACTTTTTTTTTATCAAACTGCAGCAGCTCGACCACGGAGTGTTTGATTATCTGACAAAAGGAACGTTGCGATCAGCTGATTTTGCGCCATTCTCCAGTGTGTGTGCACGGTGCACAGCGCACACAGCGCACATGAGCGCACATTTCATTGAGCTTATCATTCGTTTCGAGCCACGGCACATCTTGGTGCCACTTTTTCGGAAAAAAACATTTTCTTCTGCTCCGGCTCCATTTGCCTTTTGTTTGCAGGTGGCGAACGCACAAGTAGCTGCTCAATGTATTTTGTTGTTTCGCTTTTTTTCGATCTCCCGTAAGTTACGCAAAAGCGCTGTACGTTACGCACCCCGGTTATGGCCGTGCATTCGTACTTGCGTACCAGTTATGTGCACCCCTGCACATAAGCTACCCCCACATGGGAGCAGGATCAAACACATAAGCTGCATTACCCCCACATAGCCACAAGGAAGCAGGATCGAACATATAAGCTGTAATTACTATACATAGCCACAAGGGGAGCAGGACCAAACATACAAGCTGTAATAACTGCTCCAGCCACAGATGGCAGCATCTTTAAACAGACGAGGAAGCCGGAGCCAATACGTCACATTGGCCACGCCTATTTGATACAAACGCAGAGCGGGAGCCAGATGAGGTCAGAAACACATGGCAGCCCCGTTGCTAGAAGATAGGTCAACCGTGTGTTGCTCCACGCGCGCGCGCGCAATTCCCCTCCATTTGCATCATAGTTATCATACCGAAATACTTTAACAAATAAAGTGAGTTAAAAGCGATCCGGTTTGGACTACCTTCTTCCAGAGCACGACAATTTGGTGACCCCGTACGTGATTCTAAGAAAGGTTCGAAGCTCGGGAGACGCTCAGCAACTCTTCCACAGGCCTCACATATCAGATAAGCAGAGGCTATTGTCTTAAAGACTGAATCTGCATAGGATTAGATAAAGGAACATTTAGGGGTAGGAGTTGTTCGAGCCATCGTCCTGTCGCGGCGCTCCGCAGTCCTGGCCCTCGGATTAGAAAAGCATAACAGACGTGTAGTTGAACGGTCGCGGAGAACATATCGGCCAA
Organism: Gadus morhua; assembly: GCF_902167405.1. NCBI lineage: Eukaryota > Metazoa > Chordata > Actinopteri > Gadiformes > Gadidae > Gadus > Gadus morhua. The sequence goes on along the minus strand of NC_044049.1, from coordinate 14,946,636 downwards.
TTGTTTGTACCGTGAGGAGACCAATTACTCATGGTTGATTGTATTGTGAGGAGATGCATTACTAATGGATAATTGTACAGTGAGGAGACAGATTACTCACTATATATATATTATCGAGAAAACATTATTGATCCGATCATTTAAGTTAAACGCCATTACCAAACGATACGGCAGACTGTGAGTGCCTCCGGTCTAGAATAAATAGGCTATTGCCTTCCCCGTTGTATCCCCGGTTGCATCTTCAGACATTGGCTTGAGATTCATATTTCTAGCAATAGCAAGAGACATGCTAAAACTGTGTCAATAACCTTATTTCCTCAGGCAAGGTTTAAGGCTGCACATAACTACAGTAATTTTCCGTCTATAAGCCGTGCCTTTTTTCCCATTTTTCGATTCTGCAGTTTATATAGCGGTGCGGCTAATCTGTGGATTTTTACAGCTAACGGCCACTAGGGGACCTCCTAAATCTATGGATTTTACAGGTTACAGTCCACCAACTTTAACTCTATGGGCTCTATGACCGGTCCCCGCCCCCCCACCTTTAAGCGGCGGGCTCCAGCAGGAAAAGCTGGAGGCCGGAAAAGAGTGAGACAGGTAGCGCGCAAAAGTAAAAGTGGAACCGAGTGGTACGAGAGACAGAACGAGAGCAAGACAGACATTACGAGAGCGAGTCCCAACAATCCCCAGTATTCGGAGCTTCGTTGTTTTCTTCACGTACGTGACGTTACCAGAGCGAGGGAGGCAAACTATAAGCGTCAGCGACACCAAGCAGAGAAGCGAGAGAGGTGGAGGAAGAATAGATATCTTGTTTCCCTTTACTTTATAACACATTAGCGGGATCTCGGGAGGAAAAGTAATACTAAGCGAAATACTAACCGTAGCTTAGTTGTTTGTTTACGTTCGCTGTACAGCACCAAGCCCATCAACTGTGACTAGCTTGCTGCAGAGCGTGAGCGTCTTGGGAATACCCGGTCAATATAATGGATATAATATGGACACATAAGACAATCAATATTCTATATTTGTTTTGGATTTATTGTACAAATTCCCTGAAAAGATGCACATTCCAGGATGAATTGAAAAGCTCCCGTAAGGGCTAAGATGGGGGACAGCTGATTTGGAACGGAACAACAGCTGTTCGCTTTCACAGGGAAAAACTAAGGAACTTTGACCTACTTGGGCCTACTAATTAACGTTCAAAAGCTATTAAATCTTCAAAAAATATGCAGATACTGTCAAATCGGTTCCAGGGAGTATATAGGGATTATTAATGTTGTTTTTGATGGTGTTACGAGTATTCGAATATTCGCTCGGAAAAACCAACGAGTATTCGAAGCCTGAAAAATGGCATTCGGGCCAGCCCTATAATTAAACATTAAGACACCTGCGGCTTAGTAGGACTTTGTTAGTGTTCCTCTGAAACCCATCCCCCATCACAACTAATGCCGCGTTTCCACTGCAGGGTGCGGAACGGTTCGGTTCGCAAAGGTGCGGTAGGGAGAGGGCGGTATAGCCCAGCTCAGTTCCGAGGTCGCATTTCCACTGCCGACAGTACCCTTTGTGGTAGGCCGGATGTTGATCGCCGCGGCAGCTAGGTAAACATCGTGACATCATGGCAGCGCAACACAGTGTAGCCTGCTCAATAAAATCAATGAAAAAGTTGAACGCAACATATTAAACCAAGAGCTACCATGGAAGTCGTCCAGCAACAGTTCCTGACCTTTATGCCTTTCATATGGCAGTTAATCAACTTCCGAATGCAAGCTTTGTTTGACGAAAGTTTGGGACAAGAGCAGCCGAAAAAAAACAGACATTTTTGGAGCTGATTCAGGATGCAACCGATAAAAGCAGCAAAGGCGACGACGTATACGGGTAAGAAATAAGTTATTCATGTGTGTAACAATGTACTTCAAACGTGCAGTTGCTAACAAACTTATCGTCTTGTTGGTCAGTCATAGATTCTCTACAACAGCCTAAGCTTCATTGAATTGCAAAAGGTTTCTCTTAAACCAGGAGCGATACCATATTTTATAAACTCCATATTGTCGTGTTGATAAATCGCATTTGTCCAAGTAACTTTAGCAATCAGATGAATGAGCGAGTAAAGAGTAGAATATTTCCAACAGAATTGTTGTTGAGTACAGGTATAAAGTTACATGGATAGAAAAGTGAAGCTCAACTGCCTCAAACTAACTTCGCTAACCCCACCTCCTTATAAGTACTTTCACTAGTTATTACTTATAGTTTCAATACACCTCTGCAACACAAGCAATACATTTGTTTATTAAATTATGTTTCCTATTTGTGTCTTTCAGATGCTTCAGCTGTTGCACATTCACAGCCACAGGCCAACAGTTTGGTCTTTCAGCTGAGCCAGTACCTGGTGGGAATCGATTGTTCCAGCATTCACTAACAGAAGGTGGGTGGATGACTTCAGGATGTCAGAAGAAACATTCATGTACCTCTGCAACAAGATGCGTCCAGCGCTGCAGACGAAGGACACAAACTTTCGCCTGTTTGTCCCCCTAAAGAAAATAGTTGCCATCGCACTGTGGAAGCTGGCAACCAACGGTGAATACAGGAGCATAGGCCATCTTTTCGGTGTGAGCAGAACGACTGTTTGTCGAGCATTTCAGCATTGCAGAATTGTTGGCTCCAGAAATGATATGTTTTTCCTCACCAGGAGAAACTCAAAGAAATGGCAGCCTACATTGAGCAGAAGTGGGGCCTTCCGCAGTGTGTTGGTTCCATTGATGGGTCACACATACTGTGGCAGACGCCAGGGAGGAGTGAGGGGAGTGGTAGGTCTGGCAACCTGCTGGCTCCAACCCCAAGCCTTATATGGACTTCCTCCCTCTAACAAGGCAAGCCTGGGGATCGTTAGGCAGGGGTGCTGGGGCTTAAGAGGGCTAACAAACAGACATGTGGGGAGGTTAAGGTTGGAGTGGAAGTTGGAGCTAGAGTTTGATCTGGGTGATCGCCTGGCAGCGTGGTACGCCTTAAGGGAGAGAGATAGGTGGAAGGGGTTGGACGGACATTGGAACTTTAGCATATAAGAGGTGGATGACCCTTTCCCACCCTGGTTTGCATTTACAAGGTAAATAAACCATTCTGTGCTTGGAACTGCTCTGTGTGTTGTGTCATTTGTCTACTTAACTTGGTAGCGTGGAAACCCCACACCCACTGGCCCGCTACAATACCCATTATAGCCCCACAGGAGTGCCATGTTGACTACTTCAAAAGAAAAGGCTGGCATTCCATCATCCTTCAAGGTGTTGTGGATGGAAAAGGACTGTTTTGGAGCGTGTGTGCAGGAATGCCTGGGAGTATGCATGACGCTCGAGTTTTGAGAACGTCCAGAATGTGGGAATTAATGGAGCGTGGAAGACTTTTCCCAGCCTGTACCAGGAACATTGCCGGGGCAAATGTGGGTCATTACATTCTAGGGGACTCTGCCTATCCGTTGCAGAACTGGCTCCTCAAAGCATTCCCTGACACCGGCCGGTTGAGTGCAGAACTGCTGTACAATAAAAGAGTCTGCAGGGCACGTGTTGTGGTGGAGAATGCATTTGGAAGACTTAAGGGGAGGTGGCGTTGCCTTCTGAAAAGGAATGATGGCAGCATCGACCTGGCCAAAACAATGATTGTGGCTTGCTGTGCCCTCCACAACCTTTGTGAGAAACATGCAGAGGACTACCAGACGGAACTGGACATACCTGCAGCTGTGGCAGCAGAGCCTATGGTGCCACTTGCACAGGGGGCAGAAGAGGAGGATAGGGAAGTCAGAGAGGGTGTGATGCACCATTTAAACATTGAAATATAAATGCAGATTCAAGTTTTGACCAGTTTGCAGTTTTGTACATGTATATATTTTACAAATAAAAACCTTTTGCTTAAATCTGCCTCTTCATATTGTGAAAATGAAGATGCTGTGTGTTTCCATGTAGATTACATTTGATGCTATTTAAAGTGAGTTGAGGGTGACTGGCTCGGCGACTTGACTAAAATCAAAAGTGCCACTGCATTAGAAATAACACTGCAATATGGCGTTTTGATGTTCAGACTAAATATAAACCTTAACTTCTGTAGAATGTTGGTGTATTTTAGTGTCTCTCTATTGTTCACATTTCTAGTCTAGGAACAGGCCAGGGCCTCTCATACTGATACAAGGTGTTATCCTTAACATTCTGCCATTGTTATGTCTCAACAAGGTTGAACCAACCTGGCCCCCGGGACATAGCCAGGGCCAAATACCTTATCAAGGCTGAGAGTGCGTCTGTTCACGTGTTATTCATCTATCCCCTTTTTGTATTATACTCGCCCCAACCCTTTGGTTCGACGAGTAGAGGGTTTCGACAGCCAAGGAACAAGTCATCGACCACCGGGTCCACTATAGATTATTCAACCTAAGTCTGTATCTCGCTGTACATCCTGGAATAAACCATCTATTCAACCCTCTAATCCAACCTGTCAAGCTGCTTTGATTTCGACTTCAAGAATTACTACTACGACTGAAAATACACAACGCAGAGTCTGTCCGAACAGTTTAGAAATAAGCTGAAATCTAACATTTGGTGCCGTGACACCGTCTTGAAGAGAGAGGAGTGAGAAGACGATTGCCTCTGAAGATTGCCCTGTGACCGAGAAGAGCGTGCGCCCTGCCTGGGAATGTCTGATCAGCGCCTGCCCTGCTGAGGGACCCGCATCCACAACGCGGCTGAACCAGCGCATCTCTATGCACCACGTGGGAATCAACGGTGACTGAATCTCATTCCACACTCTCGACCAAGAGAAAAGAACAAGAAAGTAATCTTAAAATAATCTACACACACATAACTGTGATTATTATTATTTGTTTTACTATTAGGCTGCACTACATTTGCTGAGTAATGAAGTTGTGTCATTAAGAGCTTGACGAAGTGAGGACCTGTATTAGTGATTAAGAGTTTGTGTAATAATCACTGAATATACGCCATATGAAACTATTGATTGTTTGTTGAATAAGGCCTTTGGTCTGGGATTGAGTCCTAGAATATTGTTTGTTGAATAAGGCCTTTGGTCTGGGTTTGAGTCCTAGAATATTGTTTGTTGAATAAGGCCTTTGGTCTGGGATTGAGTCCTAGAATATTGTTTGTTGAATAAGGCCTTTGGTCTGGGTTTGAGTCCTAGAATATTGTTTGTTGAATAAGGCCTTTGGTCTGGGTTTGAGTCCTAGAATATTGTTTGTTGAATAAGGCCTTTGAGCTGGGATTTAGTCCTAGAATATTGTAATAGCATGTCATTCAAGTGATTTGTTCATCTGTGCTAGTTTGTCAATGTTGATACGTGTCCTGAATATAACTTAAGACGTCTGGTTTGCTCAGGGCTTTTGTTTTACGACTTGTCGGACAAGGAGTGAAACCGTATTTGTATTGAATTCACTGGTGAGGTTACATGAATCGCTAGAGTTTTTTTGTTTGTGCTATGTTGTTTTGATCCCCGCCGAGGAATCATCTGTATTGTTTTTTTAATCGAAGAGGGAAAAAGTGTGCCATCATCTGTTGTTGGCATACCGAGCTCCGTGGGAGGCGTCTATTTGTTTCTTTCTAAACAGCGATTGGTCGCTAGTTTTAGTTACTTTACAGATAGAAAAAGATAGAAAAAATGCCGAAAGGTAAAGGCAGGAAGAAGGCAGAGGAGGAGGAAGAGGATAGCAATCTGAACCAAAGGAACAAGATGTTTTTGAAGTGGAGGTTAGAGAGATTGATCTTTATTCAGTTAGCGAGACTCTGTAACAAAAAGAGAGATGAATTGGAAAAGACAACTGCTCTGAAAAAAATTAGAGTGCAAATCAAACTGCTTGCCGACGAAATTCGTTTGTTCAAGGATGAAGCGACTCGGAACAAAGAGCAGAGGAAGTTCACAGACCTACACACGACGCTAGTCGGAGAAGGACTGATAGCGGCCCACCCCCTCGACTCAGGGCCCTCTGAGGGGAGTGACCAAGGCAAAGGAGGAGGAACCTTGGGAGCCTATGGTTGCATGTACCCCAAACTGCCATTGTGTGGCCCAGATGGGGAATACATCTTCCCTGGTGGTTTACAGGAGTCGAGACACAGTGATCCGGTCATCTGCAGTAACCCCCACGTGCCACGGAAGGGAAATCCATCTGCCCCACCTGACTATGCTAATCATGATGCGATCCAGATCCCACAACAACCCCCCGAGGTGAGGCCTGGAACAGTGACTAAGAATGAATCACGCATTGGAGGATTTGATGACAACAAACAACCACACTGCAGTGTGATGGGAGGCGCAGCAACACCACACATGATGACCAAAGATGAGAAAGACGAAATAGTTAACCTCAGGCCCTTGAAGAAGATAGAAAGCGCGGAGGGACGCACAATCCTCTATGAACCCTCCAACCCGAAGGACATCGAAAAATGGAGTACGGAAATCGACCACCCAAGGAGAGCAGGCCTAAAGCCATGGATGAAATTGAAACAACTGATGCTTCTGTACGAACTCCACCCCTACGATGGCCTTGCTATATTGTTCAAACACCTGAGCAGCACTGAGCGCACCCAGATTCGATACGAGGTGGAAGATGCCATAGGAGAAGACGGAATGAGACCAGGAAAGGGATGGGAGGCCATAAAGGCGTGGATCCAAAAACACTCCAGGGCACAAGTAAACTGGACAACAATCACTCGCTGTATGCAGAAGGAAGACGAGGGTCTGGACCAGTTCAATAAGCGCTTCTTCGAATGTTATTTGCTGTACTCAGGCCAAACTGAATATGATATGGACACCATCGACCAGTCACAGGACTTGCCTTTGAAGACCATGTATCTCCAGCAGGTACTGCCGGAGATCCGAAGGGGAGTAAAGACAAGGCTTCCCAGCTGGGACAACAGTAACTGCACAATGGCAGCGATCAAGGAGTTCGGAGAAAAGGTGGATCGAGATGAAGAAGTCAGGATTTGATTCCTGGCTGACGAGAAGAAGGGAATAGCCAGGGGACAAGAAAGATTCCCCCAGTCCAACAGGGACAGAGGACGATTCCCCCAGCCAGTCAGACAGAAAGAACCTCGACCATGCCACAACGGTGGACAAATTGGACACTGGATAAGAGAATGTAAAGCCCCTCGAAAGATGTACCGTGACCGCTCCAACGAGAGAGTAGGGGAAGAAAATCGCTCAGACAAAATGAGGGAACTATTGAAGAAGTTACAGGCGTAGAGTGCTGAAGAACTCAGCCACATATGCGATTCAGTGTCGGAAACCAACAATAACACCAACTTGGAATGACACTCGTTAGATTTGGCACGCAAACTAACTGATACAGGGTGAAGAGTAGGGAGTGTTTGAGTGTTTGTTATTTTCATTCCTTTATTTTCACGAGAGGTTAGTCTTCGAAAGATGCTAGGACTTTTGTCACTGCCTATCTAAGTTCATGTTGGTTCCTTCTTGACACAACTGCTCAGCTTTAGAACATTTTGTTTGTTTTGTTTTATTTTTGAACAAAGGTTCAATCATTCATTCATTCACACAAGGTTTATTGAGAACTATGATGACTGATTACTGATTACTGATATAACCATTTTCGAATCAAGCGATTTATTTTTGTATGATCATTTTTCATTGTTTATCGAATCATTTTGATTATTATTAATGTTGGAGGCTGTGACAATGCCTCCCCCATGACTGATACTGCACTTTTTCTTTGTTTCATGTTTCATCGTACCTTGGAGATCCAGGAGACACGGACACTTGTTGAGTCCTTGGGAGGAGTCCTTGAACTGAACTGTGTCTGTGTTTGTCCTGACGCCCTACTACGAACTTTCATCCTCATCCCCCATCACACCTGCGGTGGCCATCAACTGGAAAATAACTCTGTTGCAACTGCTACTCAAAACCAACTGAGTCATGCAGTATTGTCTGTGATGTTGTTCTGCCAAGCAGAGGGAGGTGTCTCGACAGTTGACTTTCTTGATTCTTTAAAAATGTTTTAATCATGAGTAACCTAATGAGTTTGTTATTTTCTTTATTATAGTGGCCTACACCTGGTTTACTTGTGTATGATTTGAATTTACTTGTCCTATTGCCTTTTATGCTTTCTTTCATTGATTTAGTTAATTATTAATGGGTCACCAGAAAATACACTGAATTCTCTTTTTGTTGGTGATCTTTAAACTATGTTTAGTATGATCAAGAGGGAGGAATGTAGAATGTTGGTGTATTTTAGTGTCTCTCTATTGTTCACATTTCTAGTCTAGGAACAGGCCAGGGCCTCTCATACTGATACAAGGTGTTATCCTTAACATTCTGCCATTGTTATGTCTCAACAAGGTTGAACCAACCTGGCCCCCGGGACATAGCCAGGGCCAAATACCTTATCAAGGCTGAGAGTGCGTCTGTTCACGTGTTATTCATCTATCCCCTTTTTGTATTATACTCGCCCCAACCCTTTGGTTCGACGAGTAGAGGGTTTCGACAGCCAAGGAACAAGTCATCGACCACCGGGTCCACTATAGATTATTCAACCTAAGTCTGTATCTCGCTGTACATCCTGGAATAAACCATCTATTCAACCCTCTAATCCAACCTGTCAAGCTGCTTTGATTTCGACTTCAAGAATTACTACTACGACTGAAAATACACAACGCAGAGTCTGTCCGAACAGTTTAGAAATAAGCTGAAATCTAACACTTCAAATTAAGTATCGATTTTACAGTGCAGAACCAATTATTGTCCTATATAATACGCAAGGCATCTTACTGGTTTCCCCTATTTCAATTGAAAAGTTAAGCAATGATGTCCACTTTCCATGTGTGAAATATGAGCCATCCCGAACTGTGGTTGTGTAAACTGAACTTCAAGGTGACCATAAAATGTGTGAAAAGCAACTCTTGCTTAGTATATATTTTTTATCAAACAGTAAAAATACAGGAATATTTATTTACATATTAAACTAGGGCTGTCAAAAGATTAAAACTTTTAATCTGATTAATCACAGGGTAGCTGTGGATTAATCACGATTAATTACCATTCATAAATATGCCCGGAATTTCTGAACTTCTCTGTATATTGTTGTAGGAGCGGAAAGATAAATGACAAAAGGTGGATATATAGGCATTTAGCATGTTATTTTATTCATGAAAGAATCCAGATGATGAGGTTATTAATGACAAATAAAATCAAACTTAAACATACCACACCATATTTCAATTTTTGTTTTGTGTCAGTCTCTTTGCAATACCTATGAGCATATAACATTATTTTTTTTTTTATCAAACTTAAAGATAACAGTCATCCCAAACGTTATGGGCATCTTAGCCATTGCTAAGTTTAGAATGGTTAAACATTGGTTGAACATTTTCCCTTTATTAAATTAACAAACTACCACACCTTCATAAAATAAAATGTGTCTCTCTTGGCTATTCTTCTTTTAGCCAGTTGCTGAGGCAAACTAACTGGTTGACATTTTCTGAAAGTAAGGCTGACCGTTTCTTTTGCATGATGTGGCCTGCCACTGAGAAGAGTCTTTCACATGGAACTGAGGATGCAGGAGTCGCTAGATATTTGCGAGCCAGCAGGGCCAGCTTGTCATGGGCTCCTGAATGAGCAGACCACACACTGCAAGGGACAGTCCTCCATACTAATGCAGGGCTCTGCCCTGTACCTGTGTATGTCTCTGCCAGGCTGCATCTCCTCATCAGAATCTGAATCTGAGCACATTTGTAGGAGCAGGCTCATTTTCTTCTTGGGTGGCCCATCTTCAGAAGTCTGTGGAGACCTTCTTGGTGATTGTTCATGCAGCATGCCTCCCAGTGTGGTCCACACCTCTTCTCTTTCTTGGGCAGGGTCTTCAAGTCTTTAAAGCGTGGATCCAAGTTTCCGCATGCGCATTGCGCACATTCCGCCTCTAGTTTTAATTAAACCCATAGCAATAATTTGGAAACCCCATTCGATAATGTAGCACATTTCTTAGCGCATAATATAATAACATTTTGGCTATAATGTTACAACGTATAACATTCAACATCTTTAAGAGAATATTATTTATGTATACATATAAAAATATGCATATTTTTTATTTTAAGTATATACATAGATACACATGCATACATTTTGTGGCACCAAAAGAGTGTCTCGCTGCAGTTTCAATGAAAGATCATGGAAAATAATTAACGTTATGTTATCTTCTCTCTTTCGCTCTCTGGAGATAGGCAGGCTCTGCATACCTTCCCCTCTGTATCTCGAAGCCTCCCCCCCCCACACACACACACACACAAGAGTGGCATACACTTTTCTTTCATGCTCCACTCTGGACATTCTTTTGAGCACTCATCGTGAACGATTGTACTTGGTACAGAGTGCGAGATTACGTCCTCTACTATAGGTCTCTGTGTAGATCGGGTCACAATGGAAAATAACAAGGCGTTCTTTGCACTTTTACTATCTTTCATTTCTCCCATTCTTCCGTCCTTTCCTAAGGCCGGCACGGTCTGCATTCCTAAGCGCTTGGTGTTATCAGTAGATCCATAGCTGACGTTCAGAGTGGATATTATCTTATCTGCCAATCCGCTGATACCACACTAGACTGTATGCTTACATTTGACATTCAAGTCTATTGGAATTTTGTTATTAAAGACGATGGATTACTAAAGTACGAGTCTCCCCCCTCAAGAGCCCTTACGCCCGTAAAATATCGTATAATCTAGAGATAATAATCTGCAATACTTACAATTAGACTAAATAAATCTGATAAAATGTTATCCAAAATCCCACCTGAGTGTGATGGAAAATCGTAATGTTACGTTTTTCTTTATGAGCTTAGGTTTTGTATACTATTCCGTGTATGGTCTTGTCACCCTGTTATTCTGCAGTCGTTTAATATGTAAACCTTTGTGGTTGGTGATGCAATCTGTTCTCACTCTGTTCCTGTGTTATCTTCTGTTGGTTTGGGCCTGTTTTCCTTGACCCCCTGGGGAACGCAGAGAAGCAAAGGGTGATAAGGAACGGCCGCGACTCCTTATTTATGACATCCTAAGGAACTTTGTGTGTCAGGACCACCGAGATAATGGAGGTTACTCCCCTGGGACCTGTACTATGAAGCTCGATTAGAGGGTTAGCGAGGTATGTTGAGCTGAAAGCCTGGGTAAGCTGTACCACGAAAGTCGATCTCTTTAAGCGTCGCTGTATCACCATGGTGACTTACGCTCGCAACCAAACCTGGTCGGGAGCAGCTTTTCAGCTTAGTCTAGCCAGAGATCGGCTACTTAAATCGGCGTGCGCAGCTTCCTAGCCCCTTCTCCGATAATGGCGTCACCATTTTTGGGTGTTCCCGTGGACCTCGGCGCACTTATCGTACAGGCGTCTCTCCGGAGACTGAGGGTTTTTCGGGACAGAACCGATCCCTTGGCATTGTCTGACGATATTCTTTATGAGAGATACAGATTCTCATCAGAGGGTATTCGTTATTGGATCTTCCTTGTTGGACCGTCTGTAGTCAATGCTACACAAAGAAGCCGTGCACTTACTAGATGCGTTTACATGGAAACATCTGATCCGCATAGATTTCTATGCGGAATAGAAAATGATCATATATACGCCTCATTCGGAATACAATTATCTGTTCAGTTTGAAATTAAATCAAGGTGGATACTGTAATCAAAAATTTGGACTGCAAATGTCATGCTAAGGTTAAAGGACTAAATAGAATTAGGTAGATGCACTATCTATAGCACTACTGAGTTATCACATGCAAGCTAATAGAATGACACAGCTAACCTTGCATGAAATGCTTACGGTTAGATTCATGCCTTTGCTTAAGTTTCAAGGGTCCCATAAGGGACTTCCATTAGATCAATTAAAAATAGAATTAACCAAAATATGTTTGAACTATATAGATATGGATATGTTATTGGCAGAGCAAGGAGGGGTGTATGGGATGATAGGGACGACATGTTGTACTTTTATCCCCAATAACACAGCTCAGGATGGGTCGGTGGCCAGGGCGCTGGCAAGATTACAAACCCTTAGGTTTGAATTAGTAGAGATCTCCGGCATTAATGACCCTTACACAGGATGGATGGAGAACATGTTTGGTAGGTGGAAGGGCATGATCCAGTCAGTGCTCGTCGCGGGAATAGTGGCAGTAACAGTGTTAATTGTGGTCGGCTGCTGTTGTATTCCCTGCGCATGAGGGCTACTGAATCGGCTGATCACCACATCAGTGGGCGCTCCAGAAGCGTCAGGTGCCATTCAGGCTTACATGGGGATCAGATATGATCCGGTGAACATGGACGAGATATCACCTGAGGGGCCTGACCCTATCCAGCTGTAACATGTAGAATAGTCAACACCTATTTTAGTAGTAGCGCCTGTATATAAGATAATCAATATCCCGGATTTACTTGAATGACGAATTATTAAACAACCAATGCGGGTAATGTCTGTTATTGTATATTATTGTTTGGTTGCGAGTGTAACACGTTATTTCTGTACCACTGCACTGATAATGGGACTGTTGAATTTCTTTGAGCCAGTTGTTTACATGTTTCTTGCTGCTGACACGGACCAGTAAACGATTGAACGCATGAAGGAGGCTCACATGATGTGCTAGTAACCTCTCTATGTGAGCCGCGCCCTCGACAAGGAGGGACGAACGTTGGGTTCATGAATTACAGGTCCTGATGACGACAAAGGAAACAAGAGCTGCGTCTACAACAATGTCCAGAACCCCCCCACATGTAGCGGAGCACCAATACATGAAGATCACCTGAGCCATTCAAATGTCCAAAAACCCCCACATGCACCAGCGCACCAATACATGAAGATCACCTGAGCCATTCAAATGCATGCGAGCCTCCAGACAATCTTGAATTTTACATTTTTTGTTATGTCACTTATTTTTGTCCCTTTCACTTTAATGGGTGCTGAAAATGTATCACTTTGTCGCATATAACCAGAAGTATTAGTTTGGATTTCTATTAATGCATTTATCTATGTGCCTATATGACTATATAATTGTATGACAACCAGGTAATATGCTTATTGTTGTATTGTTGACAATGACCTGTATTTCCTATGAGACCCACCAAGGTGATTGCCGTTTCAGAATTAGAGGGACGTGTTGTGGTTTTATCTCCCCTATGGAGTTTTTCCACCTCGGTCGGTGGTGTTGATGATTTTTTCCTACTTTGACTATGTTTTCGGTGTGGTAAATGGTGCTTATGGCTTAACATCTTATAGAATGGTCATCTGAGATGACCATGGAGGGATTGTTGTGTAATTTAAGCACATAAGCTAGCCCCACATAGCCACAAGAGAGCAGGATCATACACATAAGCTGCATTACCCCCACATACCCACAAGGAGAGCAGGGAACATATAAGCTGTAATAACTACTCCAAACACAGATGGCAGCATCTTTGGACAGACGAGGAAGCCGGAGCCAATACGTCACGTAGGCCACGCCTACTTGATACAACCGCGGAGCGGGAGTGAGATCAGGTCAGAAACATATGGCAGCCCCGTTTGTAGCCCGGTTGCTAGAAGACAGGTCAGCCGTGTGTCGCTCCACGCGTGCGCTAATTACAATTCTCCTCCTTTTGCTTCATAGTTACCATACCGAAATACTTTAACAAATAAAGTGAGTTAAAGGCGATCCGGTTTATATCAAAACACATCTGGTGAACTCAACTACCTGCCCCACACGTAACACTGTTACGTATTTTAAAAGGTCCCATGGCATGAAAATCTGACTTTATGTGGTTTTCTAACATAAATATGAGTTCCCCTAGCCTGCCTTTGGTCCCCTAGAGGCTAAAACTTGCGTTCAGTGTAAATCGAGCAGTGGGTGTTCTGCTCGCCTTTGAAGAAAACGGAGGCTCAAGCACGCTGATTTGGAATGTGGTCCCATATGTCGTCATAAAGGATCTAAGCTCCTCCCCTTTCTCTGCCTTGCCCGCCCAGAGAATTTGGCCCGCCAATGAGACACGACCCTGCGAGCGCCACACGTGTGTGTGTGTGTGTGTGTGTGATTACACACACTGTAACGCAAGTGATTGCTGTCGGTTCTTTGACGTCTCTTGTATTTCCACAACGGGACTATAGTGGGGGTTATCTCAGCCATGGTTGAGAAGGAATTGGGGGAAAGGAACTTTGGCTTTGACTCCCTGAAGTACATGAACTGCGACATGCCGCCGGTTGCCGTCGGAGAACCCGACAAAGTCGTTTGTGATTCATGATATCGTCTGGAGGCGCACACAGCTTTTGGCTGTGATAATATGTATTATATGATATAGATATCTGTATTATATGATATTATTTAGATATATGCTGTGTTTCCACTGCAGGGTGTGGTACGGTTCAGTTCGCAAATGTGCGGTACGGATTGCGTTTCCACTGCCAAAAAATGTAACCGAACCGTACCGCACCCTGCAGTGGAAGCGCGGCAATAGAGCTCCAGGACTGTAAGTGTTGTACACTTCCTTGTTATTTGGATAACCGTTCTGCTTTTGGTGTTATGGCGCATAACACATCGGACTCTCGTCTCTGGTATTTCTACAACGAGACACGTAGTGGGGGTTATCTCAGCCATGGTTGAGAATGAATTGGGGGAAAGGAACTTTGGCTTTGACTCCCTCAAGAACATGAACCACGACATGGAGGAGAAAGGGATTGTTGGCCGCGAATGTCTCCCGCTTGAGCCCCGCTTCCCGCTGCCGAGGGACCACCGCCTCGGCGCTGCAGGAGGCGGAGGTGCCTACTTCAGATTGATGTGGACGTGGAAGAACCAGGAACGTCGGAGAACCCAACGTGGTCGTTTGAGATTCATAATATTGGCTCATACAGCTTTTGGCCGTGCTAATATATATTATATGATATATATATCTATGTATAATATGATATTATTTAGATATAGAGCTCCAGGACTCCCGTGTGTTCTAGAATATTTACAGAACACTGCTAAAGGCTGTGTGCGCCTCGCCATTGCGATACATCCACTGTAAACAGAGCGCATGGTACCGTGGCTGCAAGCTGCTCAGGGCCACACCCCCACCCTCCTCCTTGACCTGCCTCGCTCCTCCTCATTTGCATTATAGCTACAGACACCAAAACAGCGCATTTGGGGGAAGCTCAATGTGCGACTGGCTCGGAGTGGCTGTAACTCTGCACGACGGCTGAATTTCGGGAACGTCTTTGAATACTGTGTTAGTGGCCCACTAATACCTATATTAAAGCATCCATAAAATAGCATGTCATGGGACCTTTAAGCACATAAGCTGCCCCCACATAGCCACTAGGAAGCAGGATCGAATACACAAGCTGCATTACCCCCAAATAGCCACTAGTGTGGGAGAAATTAACCATTACTTTTATATTAACTGAGTATTATCAGGCCTATATAGACATCAGGCATAAACATTAATGGTGGAATGTAGAGAAACCACACCTGGACCCAGAGTAATGGCCTGATAAGGCGCCAAGGACTTTGGGGCCCAAGCTACTGACATCCTCCCATTTTTAGATTAACTACAGGAGATGAGCACATACGTAAAGGAATGTAAGGCTATAACTTTCCGTGCCATGTATGACCATTTTGAAGATATACCAGGGCGATCATATGCAAAACAGCTGAGTTGGGATGGATAAGAGAGAGCGGGATCGAAACGCCAGTCAGTGTGTGTGTGTCTTTTGAAAAACCATACTCGGCTCTGTTGTGCCTGATTTGTGGGTAACAATAAAGTATCTGTCATTACTTTTTCCGGACTCCCCGATTCCTTTTGCGTATAGTTAGCTGTAGTGAATTAGATAAGTCGTTAATAGAAATTGCTACAACTTATTGGCGTCTACGAAACAGCATTGACAAGAGACAGCCCAGCTGCTGAGTGGCGGGACGGGGCGCGAGCGGATCACACAACCCCAGAGCTCAACAAATTCCCGGTAAGTTGGCTTACCATTAATTAAAACGGTTGTTTGGTCTGTTCCTGTCCCGTCTGGACGCTTGGCGGTAGGTAAAGTGTCTCTTCAATTAAAGAACCAAAATTATAGATAAAGAGCGAGAGAGAAATAGGGGACCTCCGGAAGAGATTTACGTGCGCACGCACAGCTACGAACGGTCTGTGGTTTTAAATAACCAAGACGCTTCGTGGTTCTAAATTCTGTGGGTTGTTGCTATTGATATTATTGGTTAAGTAGGCCTACTGTAAGTCCTGTGACTGTCTTGTGGAGGAACGAATCAGTGGAAAGTTCTACCAAGGACAGGGCCAGCAGGCCCGCAGGTCGAAAGAAACAGACCTGTAGGAATTGTTCTGACAGTATCCTATTAGGAGTTGAGTAATCAGTTGGAATTGAATGTTGGGAATGAATTCAGTGGTTTTTATTTGAGAAGAGTTTCCTTGAAGTGCTGACTAGTGAATTTTCTCTTGGTTTGGGCCGATCGAACAGCTTATTGATCTTGGATCGATTGAGTGAGTTTTTCTTTTATTTTTGGCCGATTGAGCAGTTTCTGATCTTGGATCAATGATTGAGTGAATCTTCTCTCTTCTTTTGGGCCGATTGAACAGTCTTCTGATCTTGGATCGATTTAATGTATTCTCTCTCTTTTTATTTTGGGCCGATTGAACAGTTTTCTGATCTTGGATCAACTGAGTGAATTTTCTCTTATGTTGGGCCGACTGAACAATTTTCTGATCGTCGGATCGATTGAGTGAATTTTAATTCTGAGCTTGGCATTTTGAGGAAATAGGGTTCTTGTTTTAAGTTCTGGTTGAGTAGCTCAGAGTTGGAGTACTCGACCCTTCATGTTTTAAGCAAAGGGCCAGCTTTAGCGCTCGGTCAACCTTTTATTTGTAATTAAAGACGAGTTAGTGACTAGATCCACTCAGCATCTTGTACAAACAATTCGGACATTTTTTCGATACGCTATAAAAAGTTGCATTAATCGGTTTATTTCTGTATTCAAGCCGCGGTAGGATTACCTCGGAGACTTGTACGCCCCGTTTTCTTTTTAGTTCATTCTGTCATAAATAAATTAGGCGGATAAAGAATAGTTAATTTGTTTGAAGTAAAGTGATGAATAAATGTTTAAACCTTTTTTTGATTCAACAATATTGTATTGCTTAATCAACAATTGATTAAACACTACCGCGCTGACTCTAATGCCGCTTTTCCACCGCACATGTAGCTCGACTCGACACGACTCGACACGGTAGCAGCACGGGTCTTTTTCCACCGCAAATAGTACCTCCTGGACGTGGGCGGGGTCAGCTGCGCGAAAGGGCCTTGACGTATTTTTGTACGCGACGCAAACAACACCTACGCAACCCACACATGGACAGAACCCACATAACAACAATGGAGGACATCGATAACATTACTATTATTAGCTGGCATGTTGAAGAAGTTGAAGAAGTGGAATATGTTGGCTGCGGCGCTGCTATGGCTGTTACCAGCATGGTTGCCATGTCGCTCTCGTGACTTCGTCACACTCTCTGGCCAATCAGTGGCCGGCCGTCTGCCGACGTCACCTTTTAGCATCGGCTCAGCTCGCTTGGAACCTAGAGCGAGGCGGTACTAAAAAAAGCAGCCACTTCAGGTACCAGATACCATGTTTTCGCGGTGGAAACGCAAAAAATGCGAGCTGAGTCGAGTCGAGTCGAGCTGGTACCATGCAGTGGAAAAGAGGCATAACTGCAAAAGCTGGGAGAAGCAGAAAACGTGGACGAGCATAAGCACGTAGAAAACAGCGGGGACGAGCAAAGCAGGGATAAAAATAGCATAGCTCAAGCAAGGGGCCACATTCCAATCTTCGGGAGAGAGAGAAGCGCCGGGGAAGAGTGCACATTTGTAGCCTTAGAGATAATAAAATATTTAAACTAACTAGTAGAATAAACTCAAATAAATTGTATTAATTAATAGCGTATTTAAATAAATAAACAATTAAATAATTACAAAAATAATTTAAAATGGCACCAACAGCGGTAGAGATTTTGAGTAAAAACAATCCATTACTCAGAGATGAAATAACAAGGATCTCTGAGAAATGGGAGAAAAGAACAGCTAAAACAGGCACAATATGGCCCATGGGAGGGACTTTTGATCCCATAGTGTGTAGGGACATGGAGGTAGTAATAAGGAATTGCATAGATAACAGAAGTGGAAAAACGGCCTCAGCAAAGAGGGACAGGGAAAAGTTAGTACGAGCTTTGTTCTTAGTGGAAGGAGCGAGATGGCGAACATTACAGAGAGTGGCGGGAGAAATAATAGCTAATAACAATAAGGCTCAACAATTGCCTCTGAAGGTTGAGCCACCGCTGCACAAACTAGTATCATTGTACCCATTGCTAACAGGCAACGTAGAATCTAAAGGGGAAGTCACACTAGATGGATTTTGGATTTTGGATTTGTCTCGTGGATTTTCTGCACTGCCTCCCAGCTCTTCCCCAGATGCGTCGGGTCCGTACCTAGCTACAAACAGGCAAACATCACTCAACATCAGGTTCGATGTTGACGTACTTCGCCCCACAGCTGCTGAAGTACAACAATCGCTCTATCCCACCCTGTATTTCCACCATTAAGCAGCTAGGACTATTGCGTAGACCTCGATACATCCACAGAGGCTCAGGGAGAAACTTTATTTATGGTCAGCCTGCCGGCTTCATCACATCCATTAGGTCCGCTGAGACGGCTGAGGGCAAAAGACGTAACATCGCGAGATCCCCGCACTCCCGGCTGGATAGATTTCATGGAGTGGATTCCAACCTGCGCGGAGTGGATTTTAAGGTTCTGCGACCTGTACAGAGAATAACTCCACAGTCACTGGTTAAATTTGAACTTTTCAACACTCAATCCTTAAATAATAAATCCAGCTTGATTGAAGAGCATATCAGGGAAAATGGACTTGACTTCATGTGTCTAACAGAACCTAACCTCTGGCACCAGCCAAAGGTTTACTCTGCCCTAAACGAAGCCTGTCCCCCAGGCTACAGTTACTTGGAGGCAGCCCGCAGAACTGGACGCGGTGGTGGCCTAGCTGTCATCCACAAACAGGACCTGGAGTTGTCCCCCATGGTGCTGCCTACAACTTCCTCCTTTGAATGTCTTGCATTCACATGCAAGCCCCCCCATCCCATGACTGTTCTACTCATATACAGGCCCCCAAAACCCAACTCTGCTTTCATCCCGGAAATGTCTGATCTCCTCACAACACTCTGTACTACCTCTGCCAATACCATCATTCTGGGTGATTTAAATATTCATGTTGACACCCCCTCATGCCAGCCCGCTGCTGATTTTCTTCAGCTGCTAGACTCCCTCAACCTACAACAACATGTTGATGCCCCCACACACTCCAGAGGACCCACAATTGACCTGGTCATCTCAAACTCCGCCCCCATCAGCAACCTACAGGTCTATGATCTTGGCGTCTCGGATCACAGAGTTGTGTCAATGGAGCTCCCTTTTCCTTCCTCCCACACCAAACCAAAGCGGCAGATCCACTTCAGGAATGTGAAAAATATCAACATTTATGCCCTGGCCCTGGACCTTCAACATCTCTCCTCTGGCTCAAGTGACTCCCTCTCTGTTGCTGACTCAGTGGACTTATACAACCAGTCCCTGAGCAGTCTCCTGGATCTCCACGCCCCCTTAACATCGAGGTCAGTCTCCTTCTCGCGCTCCGCACCCTGGTACACCAGTGAACTACGTACAATGAAGGCTGCTGGGCGTGTCCTTGAGCGGCGACTCAAGGCCTCTGGTCTGACCGTTTACAAACAGGCATACAGGGAACACAGGAGGGCATATGCTGAAGCCCTGAATAATGCACGGTCCAGGTTCTATTCCGCAATAATCAACAATAGCCCTGGTAACTCCAAACAGCTCTTTTCAACTATCCATCACCTTCTCAAACCCCCTTTACCATCCCAATCTGATGTCACCACGGAGAGGATCAACTTTTTTAAACAAAAAGTGAATAACATCCGCTCACACCTCTCCATCACTACTGCCCTGCCCCTTCCAACTGCTGACCCACCGATTGACTCTGTCCAGACCCTCTGCTCCTTCTCCAGCATCACAAAGGAAGAGGTGGAGGACGTCATCAGGAAAATGAAGCCATCCACCTGTGCACTAGACCCCTTCCCTACAGCTCTGCTGAAGGCCAACATCTTTGCTGTCTCTCCACTCGTCACCAATATCATTAACCACTCCCTCCTGGCCGGCCATATCCCATCTGCATTAAAAACTGCTCTCATCAGACCAACATTAAAAAAAACTACCCTTGATCCAGAAGTCCTCTCCAACTACAGGCCCATCTCAAATCTCCCATTTCTGTCAAAAGTTCTGGAAAAAACAGTTGCAGCACAACTCCAGGATCACCTCATACAACATCACTTGTTTGAAAAATTCCAGTCTGGTTTCCGCTATGGCCACAGTACAGAAACAGCCTTGGTCAGGGTCACAAATGACCTCCTGATGGCAGCAGACACCGGCTCCCCATCTCTCCTCATCCTCCTGGACTTAACAGCTGCTTTGGATACGGTTGACCACAATATTCCCCTTCACCGCCTGCAATACACCATTAGACTATCAGGAAATGTAAAGAACTGGTTCACCTCGTACCTCACTGACAGAACTGAGCACGTTGCCCTGGGCAAAGCAAAATCACACACCAACAACGTCACCTGCGGTGTCCCCCAGGGCTCGGTGTTGGGCCCCACACTGTTCTCACTGTACATGCTCCCCCTGGGTAGTGTCATTAGCAGGCATGGCTTATCTTACCACTGCTATGCTGATGATACACAGCTCTACATCAGGACAACCCCCACTTCTTCTGCCCCTCTGCCAACATCCACACTGACCACCTGCCTGGAGGAGATAGAGGCGTGGATGAAGCTCAACTTCCTACAACTTAACAGCCATAAAACGGAAGCCATCCTTGTTGGCACGCCACATCAGCTCCGCTCCCCCACCATCACCAATATCACCTTCTCTGGCAAAAACATCCCCCTTTCCACATCCGTCACCAACCTCGGTGTTAAAATGGACCCACAACTTAATTTTGACACCCACATCAAACACCTCTGTAAGACAGCTTTATACCACCTCAGGAACATCGCCAAACTCCGCCAATCACTCACCCTGGCTGATGCAGAGAAGCTCGTCCATGCCTTTGTCTCCAGGTTGGACTACTGCAATGCACTCCTCATTGGGATCCCTGGCAAGAGCATCCAGAGGCTCCAATACATTCAAAACAGTGCTGCCAGGGTCCTGATGAGGGTGCGCAAGCATGACCACATCACCCCCATCCTGAAATCACTGCACTGGCTCCCTGTCCCACTCAGAATTGAGTACAAGGTCTCCCTCCTCACCCACCAGTGCCTTCACGGACTTGCCCCCCTCTACCTTCAGGAACTCCTCACCCCCCCGACAAACTCACGTACACTCCGTTCAGGATCCACTCACACCCTCCAAACTCGACATACGAAGCTGTGCACCATGGGTGATCGGGCCTTTTCTGCTGCTGCCCCTAGACTATGGAACGCCCTCCCTGACCACCTGAGGGCTCCACAGACTGCAGCTCTTTTTAAACGGAACCTCAAAACCCATCTCTTTAAAAGAGCATTTAGCTAAACTCTCTTTGAGGTTCCCCTTTTAATAGTTTTTTGTTATTTTTTTCTCTCTGAAGCACTTTGAGATTCTTGAATATAAAGTGCATTATAAATAAAATGTATTATTATTATTATTATTAGATGAAGGAGATAATAAATGTAACACACAGGGGAGGAGGGGCGCACCCATACACATGGACTGTTATGAGGGGATTAGGAAAGCAAGGGAAGAGTGTAATTAATTCTAGTGAGAGTGAAGACGAGGACGAAGATGGGGCAAGTGGTGTTGAGCACAGTAATGAAGATGTGAAAGATGGCAAAGAGCAAAATTACAAAGGGCCTTCTCCTGGAAAGAAAAGGAGAGGAAAAAACACAAAGAAGAGAACGAAGGCTCAGAGGAGGCAGAAAAAAAAGGAGTGATAGAGATGGGGAAGAGAGTTTCCGTGCGTTTCGAGGGCCAGAGGAGCCTTGCTGTAGTGCAGCATTACGGGACTCCCTGGCACTCTAAACACAGGGGAGACCAAGGAGATCACAGAGAGAAGAAAAAGCACCCGAAACTTCCCCAGGAAATTATTTTATTCTAGTCAAAGGACAACAGGTCCATTATCAACCGTGGGCTTCACAGGACTAGGAGGGAGTCATTTCTAAACTCCCTAACATAATTAACGGGGCGTCTAAATGGATTAGAACATTTGAGGAGCTCACAGTGGGAAAGCTAATTGCAGTGGGGGATCTGAAAGCTCTGTTGGCAAGAGTATTGGGGTTATCCAAGATGGAGTTTGTACTGAGGAATGGAGGGTTGAATATACTGGATGGAAAGTATGATGAGACTACACTTGATCATTACAGAGGGGCGATGTGGGCCACACTCAGGAGGGAGTTCCCGGTCCGCATAGATCCTAAAAACATGAGAGGTCTCCCTATTGGTGACCCAGAGAACCCTGCATCCTACCTGCAGGCCCAAGTAGACAGATGGAGACGGATGAGGATCCTGAGATCCATCCGGTGCTCTCTGTCATGTTTAGAAACTCTGTGATAGAGACACTTCCCAGCCAAATCAAAGCCAAGCTAGAGGATGTGGTTGGACTGTTTACATCAGGATCTCATAGAGATTTTAATGACCATTTAGTTCATGCAGTGGACGAATATCGTCAGAATAAACAAAGAATACAGGAACAAAGCAAAGAGGTCCAGAGGAAGCTATATCAGCTTCAGCTGGAAGATCTCACAAGGAAGGGAAGAGATAAGAAGAGACAGGCAGGTGTTTTAGAACCAGCTGCTGTAATATCGCAAGCCGTCCAGCAGGGTGCACTTCAAAACCAATATCCACGACTGGCATTCTCTCTCCCAGTACAACAGCCTCAGAGCCAACTGTCACCTACTCCAACTGTTACACATGTACACATACATAATTATGGGAACCCCACAAATAAAAATAGACAGAATCAGTACAAAGGGCCCCAAGGACAGTTTAGAAACAATCAACAACAAGGATCCCAAGGACAACGCAGAGGTCCTTTTAATGTGTTATGGGTGCAACCAGGAAGGACATAGTAAGAAAGATTGTTGGATTAACCCTTTTCCACCACAGCAAGGACAGGGTAACAGTTATCAGGGAAGGCAGGAACAAGGAGGTAACTACCAGGCAGGTCCCTTTATGGGATACTAGGGGTGCCCAGAGAATCCACAGGGGGAGGGTCAGCTTGTAGCAATCACAAAACAAACTGATGAGGAACCAATACTGCAGGTTCTGATAAATCATAGAGGCACGCCAATGATGGCCCACACTGGAGCCACTTACACTTGCGTAGGTCCAAATTATGCCTCTCACCTCCCCATGGCAGGAAAATTCACCAAAACTTTAGAATTCTCGGGACACACGCAGTTAATACCTATGACAGCTCCAAGGATGACAATCTGAGAATTCTTATTTTAAGTTGTATATGTGAGTGAGTGAGTGATTGAGTGAGTAAGAGAGAGAGTGAGAGAGAGACTGAATTTGCAGTGTACTGAATCGATTATTTGTGTGCTTGGATGTAACCTATGTCCGCTGTTTTAGAAAAAACGTAGAACCACCACTGGGATTGGTGATTCTGTGGTTCTTGAAGACTCTCCATCGCGTTGGAACACCATGCGGTATAGATCATTACATCTTGGTACACAGAGTACTGGTGAGACAACGGGTTGGATCAGAGGGAGAAGGTGTTTGGAGAAGGGAAAGGAATGTAAAGAAAGCAAAAAGGGCGGATGCGGACCGACCCGGAGGTAATAAATCAGCGGAGAGGAGGCTGGGGGTCGGTTTAGCTCAGGAAGTAGAGGGTGTCTTGTAACCGAAAGGTTGTTAGTTCGATCCCCATCTCCTCCTAGCTGAGTGTTGATGTGTCCCTGACTAAGTTACATGGTGATCACAGGATTTAGGAATAATTATCTAGAATCCAAAACATGAGCAATTAGCGTTAAAAATTGTCTGCAAACCACACTCCACAGGAGTCAATGGGTTCAATGGCGCCAGGGTAAAGTGACTCATCAAAAGAGCAACTGACCCAACCAATGGACTCTGCGTGGAAAGGTGGATGTTATTTTGGTGCTTGGACCTGACGAGGTCTAGGTGCCAAGATAACAACACAAATAAAATATTTCCTTAGAGATTATGATAAGTCATAGACAATTTATTAAAAGTGATCTTATAATTTAGAAAAAACAATCGGCAATACTTAAAAATTAGACCAAATAAGTATGATAGAACGTTATCCAAATTTCTAATTCAGGTTATCCACAATGACAAATGTCATTTAAAATAAATAAGTAAAATAAAATAAGAAAGGATGTGTGTGTGAGCCTGTTCTCGTGTGTGTGTCAGGGCTGCCGAGGTAGGGGAGAATCCTCTCCTACTCAGAGTGATGGAATACACAAGGGGATACTGAAAGCATGCTTCAGATAAAACAACATGGTTAATTAGTAAATGGAAACAATGTATCAATTCACTGAATTGATACATTGAATAAACTAGATAAGGACAACGTAGAGGGTTTGGGTTTGGTATAGTAGTGAATCAAAATGTGGAAAACACTAAATGCAATCAATAGGTAGAATAAAAGGTTTAATTTGGTCGTCCAATTTAAATAGATAGTGAAGGGCAATCGGGTAGGATTATGAAGAGAATTGTGATTTTGAGTAACGGTTAAGACAGAAATAAGTCGCCCAATATTGAAAATGCAAGTTTTAATATTGTGATTTCTGTTTTCTTTCACATCTCCCTAGTTCAGGACAATAGGTGGATTGACGCCACATCTGCTGGGAAGGAGTCATACATGCTATGTTGTCAAATTGGATTCGGAAGTAGTGGGTTTACCTTCAAATACCACTACTGCTGCTGCAACACTTTAATAATTTTAACTCTTTTTAACTGATGTGTATCCTTTAGGCACACACATGGCTGCATAGGGCAGATGCGGCTGAAGACTCTGTCTCCGTCCCTCCACTTTGCGATTGTTACGTCCCCCTGCTAGGGGAAGGGGTGGCAACATAAAACCAGATGTGGTTGGTTTAACTGAAAGCGTTTATTTAGCCCAGTGCCAGTGATAAACAATTTAACAAACATAGGAGGCAAAACTACAAAAGGAAAAGGAAAAGGACCGTTGGGTGCTGTCCAAATCAAAGAAACGAATACAACCAAGAAGAAGCTCACAAAATACAAGGGTGGAACAGCACCCCTACGTCTAGTGTGTATAACAAAGTATTACTGCAAGTCCGTGTACGATAACCCCTAAACAAAACTCTGGCCCAGTTCCCGTGCAGCAAACTAGAGCCTCAATATAACAACGCTCGTTCCAAGACCCAACGTGGCAAGCTGCATCTCCGAGGCCAGCCGCCCTGAATGTTGAGCTCGGCTCTTCTTTATCCTCCAGGATCCTCGGCCCTCCGGTGCGGCAGCCAATCACGTCCGGGGAAAGGCACATTCGAATTAACATAATTGACAGCTAATCACACGCGGGGCAAACACATGATCATTAGCATAACTGAGGATTGTAACTGAGGATTTTGCCCATGAGTGCGGGGCGTCAATCCGCAGCCGTAACACCCCCCCCCTTAAAACACAAACCATTAGGCTTTGGTAACATAATTAATTACAGCAGTTATCAAACTACAACCTAGACAGAGCATCTGGCAACACGTTCTCTGATCTGATGCTTGTTAAACTTACGCGAAAAATAACAAACCGGATGGTCGACCCCCTCAGCATCTTCCTGCAACAGTACCGCACCAGCTCCGCCGGCGCTAGCATCCACCTCTAACCTAAAGGGTCTGGTGAGCTCAGGAACGGCGAGCACCGGGGTGTTGCTTAGGAGAACCTTGGCGCTTTCAAAAGCCTGCTGGCACTCAGGGGTCCACACGAAGTCCACCTTTGGACTGAGCAGATTGGTCAGCGGATGGGTAACAGTCGAGAAGTTACGGCAGAAACTCCGGCAATAACCTGCCATGCCTAAGAACCTACGAAGGGCTCTCCTTGTTGGCGGAACGGGGCACTCCGTTATTGCCTGCACCTTTGCATCTACCGGGCGGACTTGGCCTTGACCAACCTGTCTCCCCAAGTAGGTGACGGTTCTTCGAAAGTGTCGAGGAACGGCGGAACGGTCGTAATGACGCATTTCGGGGCTGGCGGAGCGCACCGGCTCGGCGGCACTCTCACCGGGGAACACAGTAGAGACTCCCGTCCCATCTTCCATGCCAGCTTCCTCCAACAACACCGGCTTAAGCACTCCATCAAACAGAGAACCATCGTACCCTTTTTTTGCTTCTGCACGGGTTTTCACACAAGTAGGGAACAACCCCGAAGGTGCCGGTGCTAGATCAATCTCTGTGCGGCACGGAAGATCCACTACTTCCCGTGCAGGAACCACTTTACCGCCAGCTATATCGTTACCCATTAAAAGTGTAACACCTTCAATTGGCAACGCGTGGCAGACAGCAATCGGAAAGAAACCAGTTACTAGTTTTGTCTGTATGTGTACTCTGTGTACTGGCCGGGGGCGGTACCCCATCTCAATGCCACGCAACACAGAACCATGTCCACAAGCAGAACGACCGGAAAACGGCAGCGCAGAGGCGAGAATGACCGATTGAGAACACGCAGTGTCTCTTAAGATCCTTACCAGGTGTTGATCAGCAGGCTCGCCTGTTAACGACACTAGCCCGTCGAATATGAAGGGTTTAAAACAATCGTCAACCGGTTTTCTATTACCAAGCCCATGGTTGGTGCACGGATCTGTTTTAATTAACCCAATGCCTTTAGGCTGTGCCCCGCTAGAAGACGATTGTTGTTCCCTACGTTTTCTCGTAATACAGTTGGCTATGACGTGCCCAGGTTGGTGACAGTAAAAACATTCCCTGTCCTCCCTCCTTGGGCTTTGCAGCTCCCGCAAACTATTTTGTGAAGCCGGTCTATAACGCGGCTCCTCAACACTCTCCGATGAAAACACAACCTTGTGCGTTAAAACATACTCATCGGCTAACACCGCAGCAGAGGAAAGTGAACTAACCTTTTGTTCACTCAGGTACACCACGATCCTGTCAGGCAAACATTTCTTGAATTCCTCCAGTAATATTAACTCCCTCAAGGAATTAAAATCATTGGCCCTACACGTGGTGCTCCACTTGTCGAACAAGACCCCCTTCTCCCTGGCAAACTCAACGTAGTTCTGGGTCGGGGCTACTTTGTGATTCCGGAATTTTTGCCTGTACGCCTCAGGTACTAATTCATATGCTCGCAAGATGGCAGCTTTAACAGAGTCATACTTTAGGCTGTCCTCCAAGGGGAGTGCAGCGACAGCTTCCTGTGCTTTCCCATGAATTTTGCATTGCAACAGAAGGGGCCAGACCTCAGTCGGCCACTGCAGAGCGGAAGCAATGCGTTCGAATGCACTAAAATAAGAATCGACCTCAGTTTCACGAAACGTGGGTACTAAAACAATATGCTTGCCGATATCAAACGCTTTACCGAGTGCCGGAGTTGGTGACAATGAGATAGCCTCGGCCGATGCCCTCAGCGCATGCACCTCCTTCTGGGACTCGAGCTCAAGTCGTCTCAACTGGACCGCTTTGTCAGCTTCAATTTCCAGCTTCTTAATTTCCAGCTGGAACTGTGCTTGCCTATTCTCGGCCTTTTCCTGAGCTTCTAGTTGGAGGCGGGCAAGGCGGACTTTTAGCCGAGCAACATCCCTGGATCCAGTACCAGCCGAAGAGAGGGGATCATAGCGAGGCAGAGTATACGGGGTTTTGGTCAGATCATCTACCTCAACGTCGATTCCAAAGTCTGCTCGAGCACCGCCGTGAAGTTCAACCTCTACCTTTTGGCGACCCACCTCCTTAACCACGGTGCCATCCTCAGGCACAGCAGAGTCCGCTTGCGCTGGCAATACTACCAACGCCAACTCCGCCAGTTTGCTAACCACGATAGCTTTTAGGTCCCTTTTTAGTGTTTGTCTAGAATAGAACAAACCGAAATAATCTGCTATCTGGGCCAAATCATCCTTCCGACAGCGGTCTAGTTGCCCAATCGAAGGACCGGCCAAGAAGGACTCCAAATCGAACAGCGACATTCCAATTGACTTACGTCCTACCACCAAGCTATGTGCGCTTCCAGTTCGTTTAAGGGATCCGTTTTAAAGGTATCCCGGACGAGCCCCCATTTATGTTACGTCCCCCTGCTAGGGGAAGGGGTGGCAACATAAAACCAGATGTGGTTGGTTTAACTGAAAGCGTTTATTTAGCCCAGTGCCAGTGATAAACAATTTAACAAACATAGGAGGCAAAACTACAAAAGGAAAAGGAAAAGGACCGTTGGGTGCTGTCCAAATCAAAGAAACGAATACAACCAAGAAGAAGCTCACAAAATACAAGGGTGGAACAGCACCCCTACGTCTAGTGTGTATAACAAAGTATTACTGCAAGTCCGTGTACGATAACCCCTAAACAAAACTCTGGCCCAGTTCCCGTGCAGCAAACTAGAGCCTCAATATAACAACGCTCGTTCCAAGACCCAACGTGGCAAGCTGCATCTCCGAGGCCAGCCGCCCTGAATGTTGAGCTCGGCTCTTCTTTATCCTCCAGGATCCTCGGCCCTCCGGTGCGGCAGCCAATCACGTCCGGGGAAAGGCACATTCGAATTAACATAATTGACAGCTAATCACACGCGGGGCAAACACATGATCATTAGCATAACTGAGGATTGTAACTGAGGATTTTGCCCATGAGTGCGGGGCGTCAATCCGCAGCCGTAACAGCGATCTATACCACCATATAGGTGGGGATTGATCGTATCCCAGGTACGGCATCCTGCAATAAGCCAGTATGGAAGGCTGGTTAGCCAACGACGGGTAAGATCCCACCTTGAAGCCCGGGACAACCTAAAACAGGCAAAGTCACGATTACTTGGCAGGGTCACTGTGAGCACTGGCTCACTGGAACATGAAGTGACAAACTGCAACCATCATAGGAAGAGCCGGCTGATGAAAGGTGGAGGGGGAACAGGAGTCAGATATGTCAGCTCTGGCAGCAGAGGTGGTCTTGGAACGGGGAATGTCGCGTTTTATTTTACTTTATTTTATTTTACCTTTGTGGTATTAGAAGCCCACTAACGCATGTACGTTTTTTCGGTTTAGTGCATGACTTTGGAACAGCGTGGTTTCAGGCGGCTGATGGTAAACCCACCCATATTGGGCTTTGGATTTGGACATCCTGGTTTCGATTTCCCTTCCCGAAAGATTGGTTTCAGTTTGCTGATGCTTAAGGTTAGACGTTTCGACGTTGGTTGAACCAACGGCGTTCTTAGATTTGTTTATCATTTAATGCGCATGGTTTTGACCATTGCGCAAGGGGGGAGGTATTGAGGAGAATTAGGAAAAAATTGGAAAACAAGGTTTTTCTTCACCATACTTGCAAACAATGATTGACATCCAGCTAAATGAGTGTGATATATTTGAAAAAACAGTGTTCAACAGATGGGTAGAAGCAGTCCCATCAGAAGACCAAAGTGCGGCTACGGTAATCAAGTTTCTGACTAGAGAAGTCATGCCAAGATTTGGAATTCCGTCACAAATAAGCTCAGGCGATAGGGCAGCGTTTATTCAGAAAACACTTAAACAAGTGATTTAACATCTGCATGTCAAACAAAGATTAGGCTGTGTTTACATTCCTCAAACCACAAGGTATGGTGGAGAGAGGAATGGGACGCTTAAGACAAAGATTAACAAAATTTAATTAGAGTACTAAATTAAAGGACTAATGCACTACGACTGACACTAATGAGTTATCGCATGTAAACTAACAGAATGACGCATCTAACCCCGCATGAAATGCTTACGGGTCGACCCATGCCTTCACCTGTCATTCGAGGGCCTCATAAAGGACTTCCATTAGAACAATTGGAAACTGAATTAAGACGCTATATGGGACAACTAACTGGCATACACAGGCTTATTTTTCAACAGGAGAAAGACAGAGTTCCAGAGTTGGAGAAGGAGCCACCAAGGGGGGTGGAGCCAGTTGACCAAGTGTACCTAAGGGTGTTCAGGAGAAAGTGGAACGAGCCCAGGAGAGAAGGGCCATACAAAGTCACCAACGCAACACCAACAGCCATCCAGGTGGAAGGAAGTGCCACATGTTATCACCTCAACCACTGCACAAAAGCCGCTCAACCCAAACCCAGGGATGAGCGTGAGGAGGAGTCAGATGCAGTGTCGGCTGGGGCTGACCAACTACCCCGGGACCAGATCCAGCCGAGCCAGGAGCGACAGCCACACAATGATGCTGAAAGTGATCTATGATAGCATCTAGGCTCTCCAGGGAGATGACCCTTAGGGTAACTGGCATAGATGAGTCAAATGATTGGGAGTGGAAGCTCTATGGAAAAGGCTCACACGATGTGCTACAAACCTCTCCATGTGAGCCGGCCTCGTGATCTACAAGGCTTGATTTCAGCCAACAGGAGCAACATCTATCACAATGTCCAAAACCCCCCACTCGTATCATGCGCACCAATACATGAAGATCACCTGAGCCATTCAAATCCGTGCAAGCATGCAGGCAATCTCAAATTTCTAAAAACTGTATTATGGAATTTAATATATTTAATATTTAAATGCCAATTTTCAATGCATGCTGAATGATTATTGATTATTATGCTGTTCATGATTATTATGTGGGTATTCTAGATACACATTTGATATAGTTGCATGATGAATATAGAATATTGTGTTATTATGATTAGAAAGGTTTTATGATTACATATGAACAACTTGTAGGGATTAGAGAGTTAATAATACGCTGCATTTGGTAAATCTTTTTGGCCTAAAATCAGGTTGAAATCCCTGAAAATATTGCAGGTTGAAATCCCTGTCGAAGCGCTGAGGTTTTTACCGATGACCAGATGTGGTGTCAATTTGGCAAGGGCTTAGCAGCATATAGGCTTAGCAATAATTCAAGTAATTTGTTGGAACCTTATCGGCCCCAACAAGGGGAGATATGTGGGAGAAATTAACCATTACTTTTATATTAACTGAGTATTATCAGGCCTATATAGACATCAGGCATAAACATTAATGGTGGAATGTAGAGAAACCACACCTGGACCCAGAGTAATGGCCTGATAAGGCGCCAAGGACTTTGGGGCCCAAGCTACTGACATCCTCCCATTTTTAGATTAACTACAGGAGATGAGCACATACTTAAAGGAATGTAAGGCTAAAACCTTCCCTGCCATGTATGACCATTTTGAAGATATACCAGGGCGATCATATGCAAAACAGCTGAGTTGGGATGGATAAGAGAGAGCGGGATCGAAGCGCCAGTCAGTGTGTGTGTGTCTTTTGAAAAACCATACTCGGCTCTGTTGTGCCTGATTTGTGGGTAACAATAGTCTCTGTCATTACTTTTTCCGGACTCCCCGATTCCTTTTGCGTATAGTTAGCTGAAGTGAATTAGATAAGTCGTTAATAGAAATTGCTACAACTCTAGGAAGCAGGATCGAACACACAAGCTGCAATAACTACTCCAGCCACAGATTGCAGCACCTTTAGACGGGTGAGGAGGGCGGAGCCAATACGTAACAAAGGCCACGCCTACTTGATACAAACCAGAGCGGGACTCAGATTTGAGGTCAGAAACATGCGGCAGCCCGTTGAGAGAACCGGGGGAAGCCCCGGAGCTTGAAGTAGCTCTGCGGTATTTCTCTCCACGCATGTTAGATACAATTCCCCCCCTTTTGCTTCATAGTTACCATACCGAAATACTTTAACAAATATAGTGAGTTAAAAGCGATCCGGATTGGACTACTTTCTTCAGGAACGCGACAACACAAAGCTTATTTTATCAAAAAACCCACCCTAACGTAATTTTGATGAGAAAGGTTTTCTCTGTCAGTTGTCAAAAAAAGCGGACGGACATGGTCTCTATAGCAACGACCTCAGCTACCCAACAATGATTAAAAAAACGATTGTTTCTCTCAATCAAAGCACAAAACGGGACTACTGATGCCCATAGCCTTAACCCATACATGTTGTGTAATTAACAAGGACAGGTTGGTGTAGTTGTGTTGAGGAATGTCTGTAAAATCGCCGTTAATGTGCAGCCATCGGGTCTTCCGTTAGCCAATGGGATGAATGAATGCTCATAGCTTCATATATTGCCGTGGAGGGATTACTTTGCAATGAGTGGAAAACCCCCTGCGTCGAAAAAAGAAGCGCAAGGTCCCCCGTTACCCAATGGGATGAATGCTCATAGCGTCTCTATGTACAGCCATCGGGTCCCCCGTGAAGGGGTTACATTGTAACGAGTTGAAAACCCCATGCGTCGAAAAAAGAAGCACAAGGGTACCCTTTTGCGTCAGAAACTGAAGCCAAAGTCACTGGCCGTTCGTCAAAAATCGACGCGCTCGGAGTGAGAATGTGTTGCTGTGTTATATGTAGGGCAATTAGCTGAATTCACCAGATGTTTTGATATGGGTAGGTGAAAAGGTAAAGCCAAATAATAGATTTATAGCATTTAACATGAACAAATTGTATAAAATCAAAATATGTTTTTTTTTTACAAAATAAGCTTTGTGGGCCTTGTATTAACACATCAAAGTTGGTTTGACACAAAATCGTCCCTCATAGCCAATGCTAAATAGATTTTTCGAATGTGTCGAATATCCAACGTCCAATATTAAACTAACTTTGCCACGCTGTGAGCGCAACGGGCTGCAGCTGAAGTGTGAAGAAAAATGAAGTTCATCAACTGAATCTACATATGGACTTCCTTACACACACACACACACACACACACACACACACACACACACACACACACGCACACACCAAAAAACAAAGAAAGAAGTAATAGGACATATTATTAGTTTTGAGCCACTCCAGTCTGTTACCTCTCCTCTCTGGAGGGGCGTCCATCTTTAAAGCTAACAGGATGATTCATAGAGTGGTCACTCTTCATGGAGACACAGCTGGGTCCAGGGGAGTCTGCTCTCTCCTGCTGGACTCTTCTAGAAAAACAAGAAAAAAGCTTTTTCAACTCTCATTTACAGCTGTAAAGCTGTAAAAGAGAGTTAAAAACAGCTCAACTCTATGCAAATGACCTAGTAGCGTTTCAGCTGTACATGACCACCAGCTAATCGGAATGTAGATGTCTCTCGTTGCCGTGGGTCCCAATAAACATACGCGAGAACTTTAGTTCCTAGTTCCTACCACACATTTGTTCCTTCATTCATCATGGTGCGTGAAAGAATAATTGCGGCTGTTGCAGGGCATTGAATATCATACGACGCAAGCCTGTTCATTTACAGGGACAGGAATAACTAAGCAAAGGCGTGGGACGATGTGGCCAAAGAAGTTGGCCACATCGTAAGGGGCGTTAGTAAGCTTATTACCCTCGCAGTGCTGTCAGCTTCACCCTGTACTCTCTCCCTCACAAGCACATTATTTATCTGATGTTACTTTTTATGCTGTTGCATATCAATCCGAACTGCTGTGGTGAGGTGAAAGGAACGGGCTGCAGCTGACAACACAGAAGAGCGTTAGACGGAGATGTTCGCGCATTTCAGAAGCAGGGAGATACCGCACAAAAATCTATTTCTAATTTCAATTTCTAATTTCTTTGCGCTCTAAGTCATTGAGAGCAAGTGTGAAGATAAATGAAGTTCATCAACTGAATCTACATATGGACTTGCTTATATACACACACACACACACACACACACACACACACACACACACACACACACACACACACACACACCAATAAACAAAGAAAGAAGCAATAGGAAACACTATTAGTTTTTAGCCACTCCAGTCTGTTTGAAACTCCTACCTATCCTCTCTGGAGGGGCGTCCATCTTTAAAGCTAACAGGATGATTCATAGAGTGGTCACTCTTCATGGAGACACAGCTGGGTCCAGGGGAGTCTGCTCTCTCCTGCTGGACTCTTCTAGAAAAACAAGAAAAAGGCTATTTGGACGTTTGATAGAAGATGTATTTTAATAATCTCTGATTATTTAATAATCCCCACCTTTTTCAATAGACTGAAAATCTGAACCAGGATATCCCTCTCATTCCCACCTTGTCAACAACACACATACAGCTTTTACTCAGACTAATGATGGAGTCATGATGTATCACTGCTGAGCCCTAAGATGGACAACAGTCACTGACAGAAAGATCCTCTTCTTACCTCTTAGCTTTGCTCCGGCGGCCAAGATCCCCAGACAGAGTGGTCTTAGAGGTAGGACCCTCCTCCTCTCTCTCCTCATCCATAGTAGACTGGAGAACTGGACACAAACACAACTACATCTTGTTTCTGTGGATTATATTTGAGTACCAAATGTGAAATTACTGCAGTGAGACTTCCTATCCTCCTCCTGTCTGATATTCAAATTCAAATTCAAAATTCAAAAAAACGTTATTTGTCCCGAGGGGGCAATTGAGGGCACATAGCAGCAGCATTACAAAGGACAGGGCCATCTCCAAACAAAAAACAAACAAAACAAACAAAAACAAACACGGCTTCACCAGTCCATGTGGGGAGGGCACAAGCCCGGGTGGGGGGTTTAGGAGGAGTTGAGGAGGTGAACAGCCTTGGGAAGAGAGGTTGCTTTTCTCCTCTGTGTCCTACAGCCAAGGCAGCATAGTCGGCGCCCTGAGGGGAGCCACTCAAAGGCGGGGTGTAGAGCGTGTGAGGGGTCCTGCATAATTCTCTTGGCTAACCGGAGTGTTTGCTGGTCATGGATGGAGGAGAGAGTTCTTATTGAAAGTCCAATTATTTTAGAGCAAACTCTGGCCGTACTCTCCAGGCGGTTTCTGTTTTGGAGGGTGATGGAGTGGAACCAGCAAGTTATAGAAAATGTACTGATGCTTTCAATGAAGGAGTAATAGAAAGTAATGATGACACTTCCTAAGGATCTCTTCAGTGTTGGAGGAGAATTTCAACTGGCTGTCGAAGATGGTGCCCAGGTATTTATACTCCTCCACCAGCTCCAGCGGCCTCCCGTGGATTGAGATGATGGATGCTGCGGCCAGCTCTCTCTGCCTCTTAGAAAAGGTCACCACCATCTCTTTGGTCTTACTCACGTTCATCTCAAGGCATGAGCTGTCGCACCACTCCACAAACTCCTGGAGAGCTGATCCATGCTGCTGTGAAGGACCTGAGAGCAGGGACAGGAGAACTGTGTCGTCTGCGTACTTCACCAGGTGACACTGAGGCTGTGTGGATCTGCAGTCATCTGTATAGAGGATGAAGAGCAGAGGTGAGAGCACACAGCCCTGAGGGGAGCCCGTCGAGGTGTGTCGGAGGTCGGAGAAGGTGTTTTTGACCCGGACTCTCTGTGACCTGTCGGTTAGAAAGTCCATTATCCACCGGATGAGCTGGTCGTCTAGATGGAAGTAGGAGGTGAGTTTGTTCGCCAGGATGTGGGGCTGTAGTGTATTGAATGCAGAGGAGTCTATAAACAAGAGTCTGGCTGATGTGTTGGGCCGCTCTAGATGTTTGTGTACAGTGTCAATGATGAATGCTTTTGCGTCGTCCACACCTCTGCCTGCGCGGTAAGCATACTGTAGTGAGTCAATCAGGGTGTCGGTTACAGTGAGGATGTGTTTTTTAACGACCCTCTCCATGGCCTTCATCACCAGGGATGTGAGGGCCACAGGCCTGAGGTCGTTCAGAGTGTTGATGGTGCTTTTCTTTGGGATGGGGATGACTATAGAGTGTTTCCACAGCTGGGGGACTGTGCTGGTGTCCATGGATCTCTGAAACAGGGTTTGGAACACTCCCCCCAGCTGCTCAGCACAGAACCTCAGGACGCGGCCACTGATGTTGTCTGGGCCAGGAGAGCTGTTCTCCCTGGTCTTCCTGAGGGCTCTGACCACCTCCTCTGTTTTAAAGGTGAGTGTGGAGTCACCAGGTTTCAGTGTTGTTAATGTATCTGCCAGTTGGGTGGAGTTGTCAGTCTCAAACCTGGTGAAAAAGGAGTTGAGGTCGTTAGGGAGAGATGTAGAGCTACTACCCGCCACCTGGATGGTTGTGCAGTTGGTAGCAACAGTGTTAACATCAGCCATGGTTTTGAGGCCCTGCCAGGCTGAGCGGAGGTTCCCCTAGGTGAATTTTTCCTCAACCTTGTTCTTGTACTTTTTTTATGGCGCGCTTAACTTCCCTGTTGACCTCCTTCTTTTCAGACTCTGAGCCAGTGAAGAAAATCCTTTTTTTCTTGTTAAGAATTTCCTTCAGTTCTTTTGTAATCCAGGGCTTATTGTTTCGGAAGATGGTGACCATTTTGGAGGGGATGATGTTGTCCACACAGAAGTTGA
Organism: Gadus morhua; assembly: GCF_902167405.1. NCBI lineage: Eukaryota > Metazoa > Chordata > Actinopteri > Gadiformes > Gadidae > Gadus > Gadus morhua. Next base: position 14,910,185 of record NC_044049.1, on the reverse strand, counting down.
TGTAAGATGAGACGGTGTCCACTTGCTCCTCCATGTCGTTTGAAGGGGTTAGGAGGTTACTCCAGTCTGTGGATTCAAAGCATCCTTGCAGCGCTTGGATGCTGTCGCTAGTCCACTGCTTGATGTTTTTAATAACCTTCTTTGCCCTCCTTATGACAGGTATGTAAGCTGGAGCAAGCAGGATGGTGTCGTGGTCGGCAGTGCCAAGAGGGGGGAGGGCTATGGACCTGAAAGCATCTGGTACAGAGCCATAGCATTTATCCAGTGTCCTCCCACGGCGAGTGGTGCATGTTACATATTGTTGAAAGCCTTTGAGTGATTTATCAGGAGAGCAGTGGTTAAAATCACCCAGGATGAATTTTGGGGAGTCTGGTGAGATGTGTCCTAGTCTATTTAATGAGCTTGTGATGTGCTCAGTGGCAGTAACTGCGTTTGCTCTGGGGTGGATGTAAGCCAGGATGATAAAAACTTGAGGAAACTCTCTGGGGAGGTAAAAGGGTCGTAGGGAGACAGCCAGGAACTCGATGTCAGGGGTGCACAGTTTCTCTCTCACTACAACTGTGGAGCACCAGCGGGTGTTTACATAGAGACACACACCGCCACCATGTTGTTTACCGGTGCGCTCACTGTCCCGGTCGAGTCTGAGAGGGGGTGCGAAGCCATCAATATGCGTCGTGCTTTCTTCATCGTTCTTATTTAACCACGTTTCGGTGAAAGCAAGAATAGAGGCACTTCTGTATTCATGCATGTGGTTAACGTTGGCTTGTAACTCATCCATTTTGTTGCGGAGGGAGTGAACATTGGCCAAGATGATAGACGCAGGGACGTCGTTATGCCTATTTTGGGGGCCTAAGCCCAGCCAAGATGTTCAAAAGCCCCCCCTACAAAAAAGATAAATATATTTTTCTTTTTTACAAAAAATATATATTTTTATTTTTTTGTCAAGGAAATCGTAACACGCCTACACTTAACATAATAAGCCAGAGTATGAGTTGAAATAAATACTAATACAATTAGAAGTTGTCTTTTGGTTAAAAATAGTTTCAGAGAGCGCTGGCGGGAGGGGCTAGGGGTGAGGGGTCATTTAACGTTACATTTTCTGAAGGGTCGGCGTCAGGCAGAGTAAGAGAAAACAGGCCCTGATAGATGCCCTGCTGTACTCTCTACTGTAATATGAATTAAAGAACCAATTTAAAGATGTGATGAAAAAAATTCGCATGCATTTCGGGCACTGCTAGGGGCTAAGCCCCCCCAGCCTCTAAATCCTAGTGACGTCCCTGCGACGGAAGTGGCCGTTGTTTAAATTTCTCCCGTTTAAGCCTGGCTTTAATTCCTCCTTTTTTCTTGCCCGTTCTAGTTACCTTTTTTTGATTGTGTGCGCTGGATGAATTTTTGCGGATTATTTCATCGGGAAAAGTATCCGTAGTGCAGGTGAGATGAGATGAGAGTCCGAGCTGCAGCAAAAAGTCTCTTGTGTAGGTGATTTTGCCATCGGGAATATTGTTCCGATTTGCAGAAACAGACTCACAGATAATCCACATTTTGATTCGATGTTTCAAATCATCAGTCGTACTTCAACTGTAAAAGTAACATAATAACCAGTGCTTAATTTGAGGGGGAGCAAGGGGGAGCGCGCTCCGGAAGCTCTGACGCACGCTCCGGAAGCTCTGACGTGCGCTCCGCCAGCTGGAGTGTGTGTGCAGTGGCGGTTTTAGGCACGGGCGAACCGGGGCGGCATATTTGTGGGGGGCGGCAAATCACATGGGTGGCGCCACGAGCAGTATAAAAAAAAAATGCGCTGCGTAGCGGTTATCAATGAAGTACGACATAACATTGTGTGGGGAATAGGTACTTTGGCGCCCCCTGCTGCAGGCGTACACCCGTGTATAGATGGAATGAAACCCTCACTGAAGTCCGTAGGTTCACGGTACAAATCGTCCAGTATTTCTTTACACAATGTGTGAAGTAGGGTAAGAGACAAAAAGTAGGGTAAGAGACAAAAACAAGGAAAAAAGCTGCTCTACGTGCCGACCGGTCAACCGCATGAGCAGTGACCATATCACATGATATACACACACACACACACACACACACACACACACACACACACACACACACACTCTATCACTCTCTATGTCTAGATCTGCACTCGTATTACTCTCTATGTCTAGATCTACATACTCTATAACTCTTCGTCTAGATCTACAGACCATCACCATCTATACCTAGATCTACACACTATCACCATCTATACCTAGATCTACACTCTTATCGCTTTCTATGTCTAGATCTACATACTCTATCACTATCTATGTCTAGATATCATACACACTCTTATCACTCTCAATGTCTAGATGTACATACTCTAGCATTCCCCCGAAAGATGGTTTCACACTTGACTGAAAGTTTTAAGATTTATTGAAAAATCCCCAAATCCAACGTAAGAGCTGGTTACAAAACACATCAACAATAAATCGTTAGCTTACATTACATTCGGTTTTCACGGTCTTTTCATCACATTAAGATGGCATCAATTCAACTTAACAGGGGCTAATAAAGTTATCACAAACGCCACATTTTTATATTACAGTATAACTTGTTCGGAGGTTGCTAAATATCTTTAACCGTCAGCATATCTGCAGTTATATTGCCGCTTTCACAGAATCTACGTTGAACTTATTATTGCAGTCAAAACTCTGCAGGATAACAGGAAATACAAAAATGCACGCTTCAAAATAAAAGCCTTGTGCGAATAAAACAGGAAGTAAGACAATAAAAGCTTAGACATGCACAAATACGTTATGAAGCAACACAAATACACTGTTTAACAGGGCTTTCTCTTGTTTAAAGGTCCCATGGCATGAAAATCTCAATTTATGAGGTTTTCTAACATAAATATGAGTTCCCCTAGCCTGCCTATGGTCCCCCAGTGGCTTAAACTTGCGTGTGTGTGTGTGTGTGTGTGTGTGTGTGTGTGTGTGTGTGTGTGTGTGTGTGTGTGTGTGTGTGTGTGTGTGTGTGTGTGTGTGTGTGTGTGTGTGTGTGTGAGAATACAGACACTGTAACGCAAGTGTTTCTTGTCGGTTCTTTGACGTGTCTTGTATTTCCACAACGAGACTGTTGTGGGGGTTATCTGAGCCTTGGTTGAGAAGGAATTGGGGGAAAGGAACTTTGGCTTTGACTCGCTGAAGTACATGAACTGCGACATGCCGCCGGTTGCCGCGAGGCACCATCGCCCGGCAGCGGGCAGCCGGCAGCAGGCAGCGCGCGGTTCAGTCGACTTCAGGTTGATGTGAAAGTGGAAGAACCAGAGACGTCGCAGAACCCGACAAAGTCGTTTGTGATTCATAATATCGTCTGGAGGCGCACACAGCTTTTGGCCGTGATAATATGTATTATAGGATATAGATATCTATGTATTATATGATATAGAGCTCCAGGACTGTAACGCAAGTGTTGTACACTTCCTTGTTATTTGGATAACCGTTCTGCTTTTGGTGTTATGGCGCATAACACGTCGGACTTTCGTCTCTGGTATTTCTACAACGAGACTCGTATTGGGGGTTATCGCAGCCAAGGTTGAGAATGAATTGGGGGGAAGGAACTTTGGCTTTGACTCCCTCAAGAACATGAACCACGACATGGAGGAGAAAGGGATTGTTGGTGGCGAATGTCTCCCGCTTGAGCCCCGCGGAGGTGCCTATGCGCTGCCCGGCAATGATCCCTTTCTCCCCCTTGTCGCGGTTCAGTCTACTTCACATTGATGAGGACGTTATGAAGAACCAGGAACGTCGGAGAACCCAACGCGGTCGTTTGAGATTCATAATATCGGCTCACACAGCTTTTGGCCTTGATAATATATATTATATGATATAGATATCTATGTAGGCTATATGATAATATTTAGATATAGAGCTCCAGGACTCCCGTGTGTTCTAGAATATTTAAAGAACACAGCTAAAGGCTGTGTGCGCCTCGCCATTGCGATACATCCACTTTAAACAGAGCACATGGTACCGTGGCTGCAAGCTGCTCAGGGCCACACCCCCACCCTCCTCCTTGACCCGCCTTGCTCCTCCTCATTTGCATTATAGCTACAGACACCAAAACAGCGCATTTGGGGGAAGCTCAATGTGCGACTGGCCCGGAGTGGCTGTAACTCTGCACCACGGCTGAATTTCGGGAACGTCTTTGAATACTGTGTTAGTTGCCCACTAATACCTATATTAAAGAATACATAAAATAGCATGTCATGGGACCTTCAAAGCAAAAACACGATTTGGGTTAGTTACGTACTCTGTTACTATATGTCTAGATCTACACACTATCACTATCTATGTCTAGATCACATACACACGCCATCACTTTCTGTGTCTAGATCTACACACTCTATCACTATATGTCTAGATCTACATTCTATCGCTATACATGTCTAGATCTCATGCATACCTATACATACTTCCCTTCTGAACTTCTGAAACACTGAACTCTCTTCCAGTAGATCATAGTCACTAGACGTATATTCTGCGCGGTTTCTTTGATCTTACGCCCGACTCGCTGATTATGGTGAGTTGATGTAGCCTGTGAAACGTCAGGCTTAGTTTCCTTTGCAAAATAATACCATCCTGGAGATAATTGGTGCGGTTTTCGTCACGCTATTACAGTTACAACCCCGGAAAATAGACAAATGTCGAATATAAAACCAATTTCACCGCTCCCGAAAGCATCCGGTGAAAATAACAATAACTGAACACTTGTTTTTGTGTCATGTGTGTGATACGCAATCTGGTTGCGGAGTGACATGGAAAGATCTGATGGTGATGCTGCATTACTCCAGCTCTGCGGTAATGCAAAGTGGTGTGCGTGTGCGCTGTTGTTGTTGCTGAAGATCAACTTTCTTGTTGTGGATGTTATGCAGTAGTGCATATTGTGGCTGTGTTGGCTGTATTGGCACCTAATATGGAATTTGTGTGCATGTCTGAGTGTTTTGGGGTTGGCCGTTGGTGGAGATCGTTACTGAAGGCCCTGACCCCACGGTACGCTACTGCCAATAAGTAACTAATTTTATCAATAAAACCCCACAATAAAAGTCGACGACATGAACCAAACTGACCTCACTAGTACAGCCTGAACCTCCACAATAAAAGTCCATAGCCCAACCAAACTGACCTCACTACAGCACAGACAGAACCTCCACAATAAATGTTCCTGGACCAGGGGTTCCATATGAAACGCCCTCAACACGGTGGAATTAGTGATTGATGTTCTGACCCATATTCCTTAGTTTAAACAGGTTCTCTCTCTGAGATCAATGTCTCTTTTACAGCAGAAACCTGGAAACACTGAACTTGAACTGGAAACACATTCATTTAGAACATATTAATACAGTGAGAATATATGACCAATGATCTAAAGAAAACATGACATTTAGCGAGCTGTACCTTAGCCTCTCCGTGAAGAAAACGTGTGCTGCCCCATGTCGTATGAAAATATAATAGCACTGAAGGAAAGAAAGTAAGATCCGTTGAAGAACAGATTCAGGTATTCACCAAAACACGACATAAGTGTTCAGAACGGAGACAGAACATTAACACGGTTCTAAAGGTTCTGAGTTAGGATTGAGCTGCTGGGCTCCGCCTGGACCTGAGTAAGAGCTTATTATCATTAGAACAATCAATCATTAACTTACTAAGGAAGATAACTGGTTTACCTCTACCGCGCACACACACACACACACACACACACACACACACACACACACACACACACACACACACACACACACACAAAAACACACACCAGTGGCGGCTGGTGGTTTTTAAAGTGAGGGAGGAAGGACTGCGCGCTTGGTTGCCATTGGCCTGCTTGCACTGTTGGTGTAGGGTGGCATAAGAATGTGAGACTCAAGTTGTTTCAGGGTGTTTTGGTGAACTACAAAATAGCAGGGAGGGAGTTATGTGAACAAAATGTATACAAAGCCACCAGTGGCATCACTGTAATTTGAGAAGGAAAGGATGCAAAGCATATTAGTCAAATCAGGCCTACTATTGATTTGTAAAAGTAAATAAATAAATCTGGGCCTATTATTGGGCCTATTTTTGCCCTCACTGACTGAAGTTATTTAGCTATGTTTATTTTCAGTTACAATTGCTTGTAATGCTACCAGTAAGTCATGCGTACCTAGCAAACCATGTAGCACTCACAACACTGACGTTGCCATTACTTCTGATGACCTTGATTTTGGGAAGTGGTCTACCTCATTCTGAATGAATGGAATGGTTTTTGTAATAAGACGTTAACAATGTCCTCCGTTTCCAATGTTTCCATTGTGCATTTAGGATCTCGCTATCGCAGATTTCACTTGCTCTGCGTCTCTCAGACTGAGCACCGCCGCAATGCAGACCGGGTTTCTTATCGACAGCGTTGCCAGATTGGGCAGATTTCCCGCCCAATGATAATTTTTCCAGCCTAACATGGTTAAAAGTAGCCCAATTGGGTGGGAAATCGGACCAATCTGGCAACACTGCTCAACATCCAGGGATCCTGCTTATTGGTTCATAGCGCAGACGGATAGATTTTTGCGCGAATCAGACCCCTTAAGGTCCCACCCACTCAGAGGAGGATTTTCTTCCTCTCTCCCATTGAAACCCATGTTATCCACCGGCCGCCAGTACTTTCGGGAAAATGAATGGGAGTGAACGGCGGCGGAGGGAGGACGTTCCTCCCTGAAGTAATTGTCAATAGGCGATAGGGGGTGCTAATGTCCCTTTACCCAGGGAAACAAACATTATATATTCAAAGGCAATAAAGTAGTCATATTTAAGGGCATTAATTCATTACAATAGTCGGGGCAATCTACATTTTTTATTCTCAACAATGTTAGGGAGGATCTTCCTCCCTCTCCTCAACGGAGAAGCCTCCACTGACACACACACACACACTAACACACACACACACCTTTATTAATCCCACAAGGGGGACGTTCACTTGTTCCAGCAGCACAAGAGTCAAAAGTAGAGCAAAAGAGAGATTAAGTGATAAATTAAGCATTCAAATAAAACAAAGGACACTGTATAAATTTAGTATATTTGCTCAATATAATTCTAAACATAATTGTATATGATCATTTGTTTATGCATTGAGTATGAATATATCATACTTATACATAGTCTCCTAGAATAATATCAACCGCTCCTAAACCAACCCGGTATCACGCGATTTCGTGCTCATGCGCACAAACGTTAATCTATTGAATCGTGTCCCAGAGCACGATTATCAGACTTTATTCGTGCTACACAGAACGAAATGTAAACCAATGAATTTTGAATGGGAGCGTTTTTCAGACGAGAGAGAGAGGGAGAGTGTGCGCCTTCAGTACAGTCACCCTCTAGTTATATGTATGTCAACATTTCCGATTTTTTAAGCAGACTTCTTTCGTGGCAATTTCTCTATGAGAGTTTGCGTCTAAGACAGATGAGATATTTAGATGCAAAAAGCACACAATGCTTGTAGACAAATTGGTCGTCATATATGTTTGTAATAAAAGTACGAACAAAGATACATCACAACATGCATCAACAAAACAACATAACAGGCATACACTACAATAATCTGAGGCCTCAGATGGGAGTTTGCCCTGCGTCTTATTTCATACACTAAAGTTACGCCAAGACAAGCAAGAGTGTTCCAAGTCGTGAGTTCTTATTCACTTGGGTTGGGTTCTGGAGGGGGTGTGTCCCCCAATAAACCAAATCCTTTGTTTACCAGATTGTAATCTTTACAATTGAAGCTCCCCTGGATGCCATTCAAGGGGGTGGCGGCCGTGCCATGTAACCCTTTGCTTCCTCAACACTAGCCAGGAGGTCGAGGAACGGGCCCGCACATCAGAGGATTGCATGGAAACAGATTACATCACAAAGGAGAAGAGGAAGAGGCAGGCAATAAAATGCATCACACAGAAATGGAAAATAAATGACATGAAAAGTTTTTTTTTATTTCTCCAGTATTCCTTCCTAAAACACTGATTCGGCGGGGATTGAACCCCGTGAACGGGTGTTAGAATAATTTGCGTCTCTCTCGTAGATCGCACCATCTTTCAACGTCTTTGTTTAATACGACTGCATCACCTTCTCTCTCACATTTCACTTTATCAAGTTAGAAGTCAACTGCTCATGATCATATCGCTGCGTTATCTCTGTGGAGATAAAGTCAGTAACGTGTCAACTGTGTTGTCTGTGTTGTTCTACTAAGCGGACGCTTGATGGTGACGTATTACGACGTGATGACGTATGTACAAGAGCCTACCGTGGCCAGGCCACAGTTGCGATTGCCTAGTGTGAATACAGGCCAGAGAACAATAGGGGCCAGTTGAGCACGGTTAGGTGTGAAAACGGCCAACGGCCACGGCCAGATGGCCTGAAATCGGCTTCGTGGCCTTACTCATCTTGTGGCAACCCCGATCTAACGGAGGAGTTCGAGCCCCGCCAGCGCCCTCTCCGCGGGCAGGTAGTCAGGGGGAGATATGTGCCGCAGCGACGCGGGAGCGAGCATCGAGCGCACCCGCGCAATCACGGAGATGCGGAGCAAGACGGCGGAGGGTACTTAACGACCGCGTGGACACCAGTCTGGGGAACGCGACCGAGTGGGAAAGACGCAGTAGGTGGAGATTACCCGAACCCTCGCTAACGCCATTACGCTTCCCCCCAGGACTAAGCCGCCGAAGACGCCGGGGATCGAGACCCCGCCCCCCGCAGCAGGACCAGACCCGGCGCGGTGTCCTTTTTCCCAGACCAGGAAGAACCTGAGTTGACTCCTTTGTTACCCTTTTTCTGCATGAGTGGTTATACGAAATAAAAGACCGTTAACCCACACCTTGTTTGGTCCGTCTCCTCTGGAAACCTCAGCCGCCGACGATTGGGGTTGCCACAGTGGTGGAGGACGCGGGCAACGCGATCCTTCGGCAGACCCTAGAGGACCATGAATCAAATCGAGATCGAGGTGTTGCGGCGATGCATGGCCCGGATGGCTGAGCAGCTCGCACGGGAGCCGTCCCACGCCGCCCCCACGAAGCGGCTCACCAAACTGGGACCGGACGATGACGTGGAGGCATACCTCGAGATTTTTGAGCGGACCGCGGCCCGTGAGAGGTGGCCAGCGGACCAGTGGGGCTACATACTGGCGCCCTTCCTGTCCGGGGACGCTCAACGCGCCTACCGGGACCTCAGCATGGCCCTGGCGGCGCTCTACCCCACACTCAAGCGGGCCGTCCTCGCCCACTACGGCCACAGCCTCCCAGCCCAGGCGCAGCGGTTCCACGACTGGGTGTACGACCCCCTGGGCTCGGTGAGGAGCCAGATATCGCAACTCGTCCGCCTGGCGGAGCGGTGGCTCGTTGAGGGGGAGGGTCCCCCGCAGCTGGACCGGCTGTTGATCGACCGCTGCATCCGAGCCCTGCCCACCGGGGCCAAACGCTGGGCCTCCGGGAACCAACCCAGGACGGTGAACGACCTCGTGGAATTACTGGAGAACCACCAAGTCACCCAGCGGCTGTGCGGCGGGGCGACCCCGGCCCCTGGTGGGGTGGGGGAGACGCGGACCGAGCGACGCGGACGGACGCCGGAGAGCCAGCGCACCCAGGCACCGCCCACCCGCGCACCCGCCTACCCGAACCAGACCATCGCGGACCGCCGAGGGCCCGCCCCTCCGACCCAGAGAGAGGAGTGGAGGTGCTACACGTGCGGCCAAACGGGCCACCTGGCCCGCCATTGTCCCGGAGCCGGAGACGTATCCATGCCCACGGCCAGTCCGTCCGACAGGAGAGGGGGGGTCTGCCTCCGCACCACCTGCTGGTCCCACGAGAGGGCCGACACCCCCAGCCTACCGGTCCGTGTGGGGAGGCACGACACCCATGCCCTGCTCGACTCAGGGAGCGTGGTTACGCTGGTCCGACCCGACCTGGGGGACGGGGCCCCCGGGCGGAGGATCGACGTTGGCTGTATCCACGGACAGACCGAGTCCTACAGCACGAGGCAGATCACAGTCCGGACCCCGAAGGGCACCTCCACGGTTCGGGCCCGGCTGGTCCCAAACCTCCCGATGCCCCTCTTAATGGCCTCCCACCCGGCGCCTTCCCGGTCCGACTCGGACGAGTCCCCCGACAGGACCCCGAGAGAGGCGGCACGACAGGCCCACGCCTCGTCCACGGTGTCCCTTCCCCCGGGGACCCCGGACACGATGACTGCCTCCGAGCAGGCCCCTCCGCCAGACGAGGACGAGTCTCCGCCCCTCATAGACTTCACCGAATACCCCCTGGCCGACGGGGGAGGACCCGACAAGGGAGGGCAGTTCGCCACCGCCCAGCTGGAGGACGACGCCCTCCGCCACGCCTGGGGACACGTCCAGGTCCATGAGGGCCTCTCGCGGGACTCGGTGAGTGACAGGCGGTACCCACACTTCAGCACAAGGGGGGGGGGTTACTATACCGGGTGGTACAGAGAGGGGGTAAGGAGGTAGAACAGTTGGTCGTCCCAAGGCCGTACGTAAGCAAGGTCCTCTACATGGCCCACACGCACCTATTGGGGGCTCACCTGGGGGTGGACAAGACGAGGGACAGAATCCTGAACCGTTTTTTCTGGCCGGGGGTAAAACGGAACGTAGAGGACTACTGCCGGGCGTGCCCCGAGTGCCAACACACCACCCCGAGACCCAATGTCCGGAACCCCCTCATACCAATGCCGCTGATAGAGGTCCCGTTTGACCGGCTGGGGCTAGACATCATAGGTCCCCTCCCCAAGACTAGTCGAGGTCACCGCTATGTCCTAGTTATGGTGGATTACGCCACACGGTACCAAGAGGCAGTTCCTCTACGGGCCGCCACCGCCAAGGCGGTGGCGAGGGAGCTAATGGTCTTATTCAGCCGGGTGGGGATAGTCCGGGAGATCCTGACGGATCAGGGGTCCTGTTTTATGTCCCGGGTGTTGAAAGACCTCACCAGTCTGTTACAGATCCGCCACCTCCGGACCTCCGTCTACCATCCCCAAACCGACGGGTTGGTGGAGAGGTTTAACAAAACCCTGAAGTCCATGCTCAAGAAGGTCATGGAAGCAGATGGGAAGAACTGGGACCAGCTGCTTCCGCATGTCCTCTTCGCCATTCGAGAGGTTCCCCAGGCCTCCACGGGATTCTCACCCTTCGAGCTCCTCTACGGCCGGCGACCAAGAGGGCTGCTCGACATCGCCCGGGACGCCTGGGAGAGCCAACCATCACCCCACCGCACCGTCGTCGAGCATGTGGAGCAGATGCGGGGCCGGATGGCGCAGATCTGGCCCGTGGTCCGGGAACACCTCGGTCGGGCCCAGCAAGCCCAAGCCCGGGTGTACAACCGAGGGGCCAAGCTCCGCACCTTCAACCCGGGGGACCAGGTGCTGGTCCTCGTCCCGACCGCTGAGTGTAAGTTCCTGGCCAAATGGCAAGGCCCCTACGACGTCATCGACCGGGTCGGCGACGTCAACTACCGGGTGCGGCAACCGGGGAGGTGCAAGACCATCCAGGTCTACCACATCAACCTGCTGAAGCAGTGGCACCCACCAACAGCCTTGCGAGATCCAGCCCTCCTGTCCCTGTCCGCCCAACTACCCCTGCCCGAGGTACCAGTGGGGGAGCAGCTGAGCCCCAGCCAGACCCAGGACCTGAAGGAAGTGGTCCTCCAGCACCTCGATGTCTTCTCGGAGCGGCCCGGAAGGACCGCGACCGTCTGCCATGACATCAAGACGGAACCGGGAGTCATAGTCCGACTCCGGCCCTACCGCATTCCGGAGGCACGGCGGGCCGCCATCCGAGCGGAAGTCACAAGCATGCTGCAGATGGGGATCATCGAGGAGTCCCACAGCGCATGGTCCAGCCCGGTGGTCCTGGTCCCCAAACCGGACGGGTCGTACCGCTTCTGCAACGACTTCCGGAAGCTGAATGAAGTGTCGGCCTTCGACGCCTACCCCATGCCCCGCATAGACGAGCTAATTGAGCGGCTGGGGCCGGCCCGGTTCATTACCACCCTGGACCTGACGAAGGGATACTGGCAGGTCCCTCTCACCCAGCGGGCCCAGGAGAAGACAGCATTTGCCACCGCCGACGGGCTGTACCAGTACACGGTCCTCCCGTTCGGGGTGCACGGGGCGCCCGCGACCTTCCAGCGGATGATGGACCGGGTCCTACGGGCCCACAGGGAATACGCCGCCGCCTACATAGACGACATCGTCGTCCACAGCAGCACCTGGGACCTGCACCTACATCACCTCCGTGCCGTCCTGGGAGCGCTCCGAGCCGCCGGCCTCACGGCCAACCCTAAAAAGTGCCACCTGGGCCTCGAAGAGGCGTCCTACCTGGGCTACCGGGTGGGGAGGGGCAGCGTCAAACCGCAAGAGGAGAAGGTGCAGACCATCCAGACCTGGCCCCGCCCAAGGACGAAGAAGCAGGTGAAGTCATTCCTGGGACTTGTGGAGTATTACCAACGCTTCATCCCGGCGTTCGCGACCCTGGCCAGCCCCCTCCACGAGTTGATGCGGAGGGCTCTGCCTGACCGGGTCGAGTGGACAGAGGAGGTCGACGAGGCGTTCTCGTGCCTCCGACGGGCCCTCTGCACCGAGCCCCTCCTGATCACCCCGGACTTCAACCTCCCCTTCGTCGTCCACACCGACGCGTCCGAGGTGGGCCTGGGAGCGGTCTTATCCCAGGTCCGGTCGGGCGAGGAGCACCCGGTGACTTACATCAGCCGGAAACTCCTGGCCAGCGAGAAAGCCTACTTGACCGTAGAGAAGGAGGCGCTGGCTATAAAGTGGACCGTGGAGAAGCTCCGCTACTACCTCCTCGGACGCACCTTCACCCTGGTCACAGACCACGCCCCCCTGAAGTGGATGGCCACGGCCAAGGATACCAACGCCCGGGTGACGCGCTGGTTCCTGGCCCTGCAGGATTACCACTTCCAGGTGGTCCACCGGCCCGGACGCGCACATGCCAACGCAGACGCACTGTCCCGGAGGGACGCCTGCCTAGGCCTATGCCGGGGGGACCCCGACTTGCAGCTGAGGGGGGGGGTGTGTGGCAACCCCGATCCAACGGAGGAGTTCGAGCCCCGCCAGCGCCCTCTCCGCGGGCAGGTAGTCAGGGGGAGATATGTGCCGCTCGGGGCACATATCATGACACGATCCAGGCCAGCGGGCCACACAATTAAGAAACTTTAGGTTTGAATCGCAAACAGCTTGAATGTTGAGGCTGTGATATCCCTTCCTGTTCACAAACAAATGTTCATGGTCCGATGGTGCCTGGATTCGGACATGTGTCCCGTTAATGGCCCCTATTACGTTGGGGAACCTTGCAACATTGAAGAATCCCCTCTTAATGCTGTTCAACTCTGCAGGTTGTGTTGGGAATTTTGGAAGCTTATCTGAGAGGGTACTTGACACCCTGTGCACCACTCGGGACACAGAGGCTTTGCTTAAACCCAGAGTATCACCAACAGTATTTAAAAAACTGCCTGTTGCATAAAATCTTACTGCAGTGCAAACCTGTAGCAGAGCTGGAATGCTGTGACTCCTTGCTGTTGTAGGCCCCAGTGAGTCTGACAAGTCATCGGTCAGCCTAAGGATGGCTTCTTTGGGCAAACGAAACCGATTGATAAATTCATCTTGGTTATACATTTCCAGCGGGTTAGTGCGATCCCTGAATATTCTTTCTCGCCATAATTTCATCAGCAAACCACAAATTATGTGCCATCTCTCTTTTCTTCTCTTAGCACTGTAACGTTGACTTTAACAGACTTTTGGTTACCATGGTTACATAGCACTTTAGACCTATGTTAGTCTGGGGGTGAGGTGGCTAACTTTTTAAGTCTAAAATTAGTTGGTCTTAACTTTTGTGAAACTGACTTACTTGCATAAGACTGGTCTATAAATGAACTTAAGACCCATCTTACCCCAAAGACCAGTCTAAACTACTTTAGTGAAACCGGCCCCTGGACTGAAAAGGCAGATCTGATTAGATTCAGAAAATTCAGAGTCGGGGACCCTGAATGAATCTGTGTAAACTGGCAGTTTACACAGATGAAGATGTTCAAATGTATTTAAAAAAGGTTAAGCTAAAACATGCTTAGATAAATTTGTTAAATTGTGTTGTTTAAAAACGCAAAAAGATGTTGTAATGTTTCAGAAATATGTTTAAAAAATATGTTTAAAAAATATGTTTCAAATGTTTCAAAAATATGTTCCAAATGTTTTAAAATTATGATCGGAGATGTTTGAAATGTGTAAAATAATTAAAATAGCTTTCAAAACACAGGTATTTAGAAAAAAAAATTGGGGGGGCTCAGCTGAAATTTTTTCTCTGAGGGGGGGCTCACTCTCTCACACTTTGAAAACCCCTGCCATACACTAATTATCAAATATATTAAAGAATAAAAATTCATTATTATTCTCCAGTATTCCTTCCTAAAACACTGATTCGGTGGGGATTGAACCCCGGACGAACGTTCTCTGGATCAGTCTCAGACCGATCACTAGGAATTAGCTGGAAGAGCCTCTACTTTTCCCTGGATTTTGAATATTACAAACGTGCAAAAAGATGCAAACACTCTTTTGGCGCACAGAACCACCATTGTTGGCACAATGAATAGAATCAGAAGAGAGATGCCCCCGTGTACAAAGGCACAGATGGAAAGATTCTCCTCCAAGGTGCTGAGGGCTGGGGAAGCCACAATCACCATTTACCAGGGAAAACCACGCAAAAACGTCAGCCTCCTCAGCACCAGACAGTTTCAATTGACAATGGCCCCAAGAAAATGCCCGAAACTGTTTCCCACTACAACAGCACTAAATATGGCGTAGATGTTATGGACCAGATGGCACGCTTGTATTCAGTAAAGGGAGGGACCAGGCGTTGGCCTGTAGCTGTGTTCTACAACATCCTAGACCTGGCTGCAATCAATGCACACATTCTGTACAAACAGTGCATGGACGTCAACATGACCAGAAAGAGATTTATTCTGGAGCTTGTGAAACAGCTGTGTGCGCCTCAGAGAATGGCCAGGACTGTGTCATCAGGCGCAGCATCAGTGGCACGTAGGCGACTTCTGATTGAAACTCCTTCCCCTCCTACGAAAAGGAAAATGTGTCAAGTCGCCAGATGTAGTGGGAACAAAACTAGTGACGTCTGTGAGTCATGTAGGCGACTTGTCTGTGGGAAATGCACTCAGCCTGCTAAGATAATCTGCTGTGAATGTTGAGACTGCGCTCCCGAAAGACATTTATTTTTCATGCAGTTCCTAGTTCATTCAAAGTCAGCCGTATTTTTTTGTTTTCTCTTTTTACTGACTTACTGAATGTCAATGTACTCTATACTCTAATAAACTCTAATACACTCATTTAAAACCCAAGTCATTTGGTTATTTGCAGTGTTGGGCAGTAACGCATTACAAAAGTAATGCATTACTGTAATGCATAGAGCTGGGACGACTAGTCGACGTAGTCGACTTCAAAAATTCGTCGCCATGAATAATTTGCGTCGACACGTCGCCTCCCCCCGCACTTATTTTTGTTGAAGCCCCGTTCTAAACAGCCTACTAGATGAACCCTCACTCCAGTCCAGTGGTAGCGGTAAATATGCACCAGAACGCTAGTCGCCAATCGTTTGAAACGGCTCGCTCATTGTTTGATAAAAAAAATACTATTTAATTCATCCAAGCGTAATGATTTGTTATTCTTTAATATATTTAATAATTTGTGTATGGCTGGATCGGTCTGAGACTGAGCCAGAGAACGTTCGTCCGGGGTTCAATCCCCACCGAATCAGTGTTTTAGGAAGGAATACTGGAGAATAATATTGAATTTTTATTCTTTAATATATTTGATAATTAGTGTATGGCTTAGTCTTAAAAGTATCATGTTTGTGTGGTCAGCTCCTGCCTCATGAGAAGAAGTTGCCTGGAAACTATATGCTAAATCAGGGATGGGCAACTTTCATGATAAAGAGGACCACCATCAGAGGGCCATGTGACTGTGCACTTTAACTAGACGTAAACTGAGAGAAGCTACACACTTTTGAATTGGTTGGATATGATTTCCTGTATTCTGGTGCATTTTGGGGATGGCCACTACCTACAAAACCTTCCAGATTCATAAACTATGTATGGTATGTTGATTGAACCAACATACATTCATTTCATGTTTTCCATGCTCAAACAACCACATGATTGGTTAGTATTTTGATCAGTGCAAAGGGCTCACATACATTATCATTCAATGATGTCACAAAACTGAAAAACAGTTGCCCAACATTAAGTGCAACAACTCAATGAACTCAAACCCAACAAGCATGATATTCACTTCAGGGCAGTTTTAGTAGTTGTAGTGGCGACTTAAGTGGAAATCTTTCATGACTGATATCGTTTCTAAGCAAACTAGACACATGGGTTTGCCTTTGAGTTCTATGAACAGATACTCTGCTTTTCTTCTTCCTTAACCAAGTTTTCTGTAACTCGTTTTTTTTTTGGTTTTTTTTATTAAAGGTCCCATGACATGCTATTTTATGTATTCTTTAATATAGGTATTAGTGGGCAACTAACACAGTATTCAAAGACATTCCCGAAATTCAGCCGTGGTGCAGAGTTACAGCCACTCCGAGCCAGTCGCACATTGAGCTTCCCCCAAATGCGCTGTTTCGGTGGGCGTGTCAAGGAGGAGGGTGGGGGTGTGGCCCTGAGCAGGGTGGGGGTGTGGTCCTGAGCAGCTTGTAGCCACGTGCGCTCTGTTTACATCGCAATGGCTCGTAGAAATCCAGTCGTTCAAGCCTTTCAGTTTGACCCAGAATCGGATCCGGATTACGAAGCACCTGAAGAAGTTGGTAGGCCTACTCAGCGGCTACAGCAGGACGTCTCTGAATGGTAATTGAAAATATTGTGTCTGGATACGGTACTTTAGTTGGTTTGTTTATGTATGCGGTTCGTTATTATCATGTGCTAACGCTAGCCTACGTTGTTGGCTTTCAAATTTGCTGATTTGCTATCGTTACGTTATATTAGCATCTATATCAGTCATCTTTGTAGTTTAGAGAAGTCACTGGCTCATTTAATGGGTTAATTTCAACCTATATTGAAGTCATGATGTCACACATAACCCATGATTTACTCGTGAAGATTTACGTCTAACATCAGCTTGTCCACTGTCATATGTATAGCTATAGACACTAACCAGAGCCACTATAGTCAGACCTCTGCCATTATTACATCTACCTTCATTTTATGGATAGGTGCCGTTGTGGAAAATGTGCGTCCATGCCCACAGAAGCGGAGAATATTTGCTGCATGGAGATACCGCAGGTAGCACTCACCACTAAATTGGAAACTACTTTGTCTCTTCATTTGACACAATGCATAAAAATAAAACTTACCCATTCAAATTCTAATTAGGTTACTAGAAGACTACGGGAGGTCGAACTACAGCTAACGTGTATGGTAGACCATCCTGGATTGGAGCCGGTCTGCCTAAATGTTTACTCTATTCAGAATGCCAGCCAAATATATAGAGCCGACTATGGCCCTCTAAATTTGAGAAGAATACACAAGTAAGTTGTGCATTGTTACAGAATTTAATAAAATAAATGAAGTTGTTCTCAATCTTGTGCCTAATTTTGTGAAGATGTATTTATATCCAAGCTAAAAAAAACAACTTCAATAGTTACAGAACAAACCAGCCATAGGAGCATAGTAATATTTATTTTCATAACACAAAGCAATAATAAATCTCTGCAAGACTTAATCTCTGGATCAATTGTTCAGTCGCTACAGGTATCTCTCCTATCGTTCCTTTGTGAGCTGGTGCTGGGGCCACCTGGGACGCCGTATCCGGGTTGTGATTCCAGCTTGTGTGGTCCTGCGTATCCGCGTTGAGTTTCCTGCTGAGGAAGGCCACTATGTTGATTTTAAACATCCCCCCGTTTGAACCTTGACACAAGGCTGCTGATGACCTCCTCCTTGTCAGGCTTCTCATACTGTGCCGTTAGGGGCTCTGGAACAGGGATCTCCAACAGGGCCTCGGTGTATGGCGTAGGGTTGGGAAAGACTTCCTCAAAAATTACATCCATGATGTCATCAACGTAACCTGTATCGTAAAACATGTTTTCTTTACAAATTGGTTGGGTCTTGTGTTACTGTGTTTTTGTATTTATTTGATTTTTCATCAAGAGAAAAACATTTTAGAAATCCAAAATGTGTGTCGTTTGAATTTATTTGAACCCTTACCAAAGGTCTGCTGTGTTTTTTGTGGTTTAGCTCTGCACTCTCCCTTCCTAGCCTTTGCAAAGGACATTTTATAAATCGGTACTCCTTCCTTTGTTTCGGCCTGTGGTCGGTCCACATTGTGATTTGAATGCATAGCAGCCAGGTAGAGTCTGGAAGTACAAGACAAAACATGTTAATATTGACAGATATTTTAGGCTAAAATTCCAAAAAGTATTTAGTAAACAAACTTTCTTTAACCTGCACAGCATTCCAATAAAGGGAAAGACAACATTTTTGGGGGCAAAACGAAGAATAACCGCATGGAAAGCCTCCAAAGATGAAGTTTGGTGGTGGGGGCTCAGTTTTGCAACATCCTTCAGTGCCCTTTTATTGGTCAGCAACTTCTCCAACTTGGAGAAAGTTGGAGTTGCTGCAGACAATAAGAAAATATGATATTAGAAAACCATTACCCATACAGTAAAGAATACTACAACCATGTCCTCTGGTCAATTTCTGAAAGCCACTAAATAACTAGTTGTATGTTCACTGTTTTGACATTTAGCCTGTATATTGGTGAAATACCTGCTTGAAGCCATTTACTCCGGTCACTTGTCTGGCGGATCGCATGCTCGCACTTGGGGTAAAGAGGATCTTCATGTACATGGACATCTCGAACATGGTTCAGGATCGAGGTCGACTTTGCGATTCTCTCTGGCCCTGAGGTTGAGCCTGCTGCAGTCCAGTATATGTGGTTGTTGATGCTCTTCATCCACTTCTTGAGTTTCTCACCGTCTTTCTTCTTACTGATTGCCAACAGCTTCTTTGAAATACCTACAATGAGAGCAAAGTACTTTCCACTTAGTTGAGATACTCATAAACTGAGTGATTACTCGATTGTAGCATTTGATAATTTCAAAGCATTTCTTACCATTTACTCAGTGTCACAATTTTAAAATGAAGGACCACCAAATGGGAGCTTTACGCAAGCTTCAAAACATCAGGTCCTTCTCACCAAAAGGATATCACTAACAAATCAAAGAAAGGAAAAGGCTGGAGAAACATACCTTTTGCAAAGTGCCAGACATCGTAGTAATGGGTTATGTTTCTCTCCCTGAGGAACTTCTGTACTTGAGGATGACGATCAGTGACAATGCAGTCAAGGTGGACGCCACGCGACTCCAGTAAGGCTAGACTCCTCTTCAGTCCCTCCTTCTCCATATGGGTGCTACCACCAACTTCGTTGCTCTGTTAACACAGAAAAAATATATATTAATAGAATATGCATGTTAGACTTTGAAATTACAACCAATAACCCCTTTACAATATCCATTTTGACAACTCACCTGGACCAACTGAATGTCCACAATGGTGTTAGTATGGAGATCCATCATTGTGTAACTCCCATACTTTGCAGAGTGACCTATTTTGGTTCAAATAGGGAAATTAGTGTAGTAATCACCCTCCAATACTTTGGTATTATGTCTGACTTTATTTAGGTAACTTCTTTTAACTTCAAACAATATTGAACACCTGTATAAAATGCACTATTTCAGTTAGGTATCAATACCTGGAGAGTCAGCTCTCATGTCACCACCAAGTATCACTATTTCCTCTTGACTTAGCCGCTGCAGATTCAAATCATTTAGGACTTTCCACTGGTGAATAACTGCTGGTTCAATGAAACTTTTGGCATGGCGGCGAAATGTTTCATACCGAAACAACTGTAGCTTCATTGCCTTGAAGACCTTTTGGTGTGGGGGGATAAATAATACATGTAATTAGATCTATATTGAAGCAATTCACAGTCACACATTTACAGTTCCACATCATTTACCTTTTCGATTTTTAGGAAAGATGCACCACTCAGGTACACAGCGGCAGAAAGGTGCAGATTTCCAGCTGGCGTGCTCCCAAGGATAGGCTGGCTATTCCAGCGTCTTCCGAATGTGCAATGGGGGCACTGCTGCTTCACAGACAGGAATGTCCCCAGCCTTTGGGTTGTAACTACACATGCCCTCGTGCAGACTGGACATGCATTAAACAACTCCATGATGCAGCTCTCGTACACCATGTATTTCTTGCTGTTGGGTGTTGCAGTGGATGAATCTTCTCTATATCAAACCAAAAACAAAGGGAAACGCTTTGTGTTAAACTGATTGAGCTTTCACCTGGACTGTACCTTAAACCATCACCCTGTTTTCAGCTAGTTTAATTATTTGCATGCACATAATCCTGAAGGTAATGCTATAAACAACAACAGCCTCACCGAGATTTATACTTTATGTTTAGAATGCCATACAATTTATAGAAATTATGAAAGTTCTCAAGAGCAACACATATATCTTCAAACTCAGTAACTTACGACTTTAGTGTAGAGTCTAACAATGCTGTGATGGGGTCAGAAGGATCATAAGTGGAATCCGGTCCATTAGAAGCTTCCAATAAAGAGCTGACCTCCAATGGATTGTCATCCAGCTCTTCCTCAAGGTCTACCCGAGGTCTTTTGGATGGTCTCCTTATTGGTGTCGATGACACATGACAGGCACAAAGGGTCTGCATTCGATGTGCCAACACCGAAATCCTTGCAGAACACAGTTGCCTGGACACCTGTGCAAACAATGAATTTTACTAAGGCAAGTCTAATGAAAAAACACATAATGCAAGCAAAGAGAAATGCCAGAATAAAGAACACTAGTAACTACATCAAAAGTAAATGTACTCAAGGTGGAAAATTAGATACCTTCACTTTTAATGTGGGTCTGCAAAGTCCTAAAGGATAGCTGTGTGCCTACAGTACGCGTTTTCAAACTTCCCACGTGGTCCGTCTGCTAGCAACATCCCTTGAGAGAGGCAGCTGAATGTAAACAGTCGATGTGCTGGCCTGTGTCGAGGAAACAAGATCCAATTAGTACTCGATTTATTAACCTGCTAACAACCCATTGATTTGAAACTGGCGTGAAGGGGAGAACATGAGTGGGCCTATGTATTTATGAAAATACCAACATTGCATTGCATTGCTGATACCTAAGTTACCAGCTCCATTGCCGAGGAAATAGTCCCTCAAAATGCGATGATTCATGGAAGGTTACTTTTATTTCTAACTTTATTCATTTATGCCTGTTGCCGTGCGGTAGCCTAGCACGAGCGAACTAGAAGGACTGAATGAAATGTGTTGAAAACTGTCTCCAATGATATAGAACACCAAGGCTAACTTGGGAATCAGGCCCTGTGTCTCACGCTAGAACTACTGCGTCACTTAAGACAGCTGTATTAGTTTGTAGTACGGTGAGCATTAGCTAAAGCCACATTCTAAGCGGAACAAGCAAGGTAATCATACACAGTAAAGCCAGAACATGATACAGCGTTAGTGTACTTACTTGTCCGCGGTTTGTAGCTGAGGCAAGGAGAGTTGGTACTGATCCAGGCTTCATTTTCAGAAGTTCAGCAAATCGAGCTTTGTATTGTCCCAAGTTGATGAAGCAGTCGTCGGTGAAATGTTTGGCGCACACAAACACACATTTCGGAATTCGTATCGGTGCATTTCCAGCGAAAACAAAATGAACCCACTGGTTCCTCAGAGACTCGGATGAAGGAGCTGCAAATGTAGGCCTACTTAGTTTGTCACTTTGACATCCGAACACTGAGCACCTGCCAT
Source organism: Gadus morhua (assembly GCF_902167405.1). NCBI lineage: Eukaryota > Metazoa > Chordata > Actinopteri > Gadiformes > Gadidae > Gadus > Gadus morhua. The sequence goes on along the minus strand of NC_044049.1, from coordinate 14,888,268 downwards.
TCAATTGTTTGGGAGCCATGATATCTCTACACTCCAGGCAAAGACAGCGTGGCGATCTTATGGTCTCTAGCTCATTGTCTCATTGGCGGGCCAACGTCTCTGGGCGGGCCAGGCAGAGTAAGGGGAGGAGCTGAGATTCCTCATGAAGTCATGAGCACAGACATTCCAAATCAGCGCGCTTGAGCCTCCGTTTTTTCAAAGGCGAGCAGAACAGCTAGTGCTCGTTTTACACCAAACGCAAGTTTTAGCCACTGGGGGACCATAGGCAGGCTAGGGGAACTCATATTTATGTTAGAAAACCTCATAAATTGAGATTTTCATGTCATGGGACCTTTAAATAAAAATTATGTGCGGGCCTGACTGAGTGAGGATCCGGGCCGTATGCGGCCCGTATGCGGCCCGCGGGCCGCCAGTTGCCCATCCCTGTGCTAAATGGTCTGCTTTCACTGCTTTCTCAATCGCTCTCTCTCTGACACACCTCCCCTCCCCCAGCCAGTACATTTGCATTTGAATAGATAAGTAAGCCCACGAAGCTGATTTCAGGCCATCTGGCCGGATCTCCACAGAGATAACGCAGCGATATGATCATGAGCAGTTGACTTCTAACTTGATAAAGTGAAATGAGAGAGAGAAGGTGATGCAGTCGTATTAAACAAAGACGTTGAAAGATGGTGCGATCTACGGGAGAGACGCAAATTATTCTAACACCCGTTCGTCCGGGGTTCAATCCCCACCGAATCAGTGTTTTAGGAAGGAATATCCTACTGGAGAAATAATAATTTCTTTGAATATTCTAAATTGACTGACCATAGTATTTTTTCTCAACAGAAGTGGTCAGTGGTGAGTTGATGGCTGCCTGCCGCGAAACTCACCTCAATGGAATTTATGCGGCTGCAATTTCCCATGCAGTGTCTTTGTCATTGTGACAAAGGCTTATCAGTAACATTAATATTAACATTAACTTTACCATGAGTTTTTGCAAGGTATATTTGGGTTATAGGGATACTGTAAGACAGTTTTATTACATAAAAAGTAAATTGTTAAGCCTAATTTCTCTGATATAAAGGAAATTACAAAAATAAGCCAACGGCAAGAATTAAATGACGTACCCAGGACGCGAACTCGGGTCACCCGAATTGCAGGGCAGATGTTAAATCACTGAGCCAACTGCTGGTGCATAAAGTTGATGGAATGGAGTGAATTTGACAAAATATCCACAATAACAATATAGGCATATCTCAATTAATTTTATTACTTTATTTGCATCATTTAATCTTAAACCCTTGGTGAAAATATAGGCTGTTTGTACTTATATATGTACATTTATGACAAAATCGTGAGGACTAGGCTTGTGACACACACACACGTGGCGCTCGCGCGGTAATAGCTCATTGGTGCCACCTAGTGATCATTATGTGCAAATGCACAGCCTCTCATTCAAATGACTTAGGGGTCATTTGACCCCTCTTGTGGCGCTAGTAGTAAGTAAAAGTGGCCCGGCGTTTCTAGTGTTAACCCGAGTGTCCAAAACATGCGGCCTCAGATCAGATGACACGATCACAAAATCGTTCATCGATCTTCGGCCTAGGGTACTCTGGTATCAGGTACACTTATGAGCACCCTTATGTTCGAACATGGTGTTTGTTATGGATAATCCATGACTAGCACAGAAGTCCAGTAACAAACGACCGCTCGGTTGGGGAGGCCGTTCCTCCCCACCACGCCTCTCCAGGTGTCTCCATCGTCGCCCACGTGGGCGTTGAAGTCTCTCAGCAGAACTACGGAGTCCCCTACTGGAGCCCCATACAGGACTCCACTCAGGGTCTCCAAAAAGGCATGTGTAACACATGCGCAATACTAAAATACCTACCAATACCTACCATTGTGACACCTATATGTACTTGTGTTGTGTAATCCATACCATTTAGAAACATGTAGGACCAGAAACACTGAATACAAGATAATTCCAATAGAAAAAAAACTGACGCAGTTAGGAGCATCTTAGGAACGCGATGCATAAGGAAATAGAGCATCGGAGAACTCATGTCATGAACTTAACAAACACTATTTTAATTGACCTCTTGACCGGTGAAGAGGGGTTCCATCTTTTGCACCAAAGTGAGCAAGTACTCCATAGCTCTTGGGAAAAATGCTTTCCTCTCCGTCCAACTAAAAGCACACAAGCGAGCTTTGTATCCTTTGGCACGAGGATTGCATCCATTCATTGTATCAAACAGCGTGTCAATAATCTATAAAGACTAGAGCTGTCAGTTAAACGCGTTATTAACGGCGTTAACGCAAACCAAATTTAACGGCGTTAATTTTTTTATCGCGCGATTAACGCAATTATTAACGCAATTTTTTTTTTTTTTTAATAAAATAATTCTTCTTTGTTTTGAGAGCTGACTCTCCAAAACAAAGAAGCAGTAGCCTGACTGCTATGTTCAAATGACATTTGTTCAAAGCAGTCGTTTAATTGCACTATAGGCTCTTTTTTTGTATCGTCCGGTTTTGATCAGTGTATATGCCAATGTTGTTATCAATAAAAAATCATTTGCACAAGGCAAGCCGATGCACTTCACCATGTTGATAAGAGAATTAAAATGAGAAGAATTATGGGACAAAAAAATCAAGGGATATTTAGCATAGAAAAATAATTTGCGATTAATCGCGATTAATTAGAGTTAACTATGACATTAATGCGATTAATCACGATTAAATATTTTAATCGCTTGACAGCTCTAATATATATGTAACCGATGTCTTTCTGCGTTGTGTCTTGTATCTTTGACTGAGGCACACACAGGAGTCGAGTACTGGAGGTTTATTCTTTCCAAAGGAGACAAAACAACACCGGCGTCACACACAATCCGGGATATCACTCTCCACTCAGCTCCGTGCATCAGCGCTCACTGACGCTCGCTTAATATATCCTGTGACTTTCAATGAATACATGTAGGGAATAAATTATAAAAATGTAAACAAAGCATAAAATGATCTCAAATAAATAAATAAAATAAAAATACAGTATATTAAATATATACACTAATAAAGGAAATAAAATATAATAGAGAATTGTCATTTTCCTCACACTCATTTTACATATTTTACCATAAACAAAGACACATAACAGGCATACCTTTCCAAAGGAGACAAAACAACACGGGCGTCACACACAATCCGGGATATCACTCTCCACTCTACAAAACAAAGGAAGCAAACAATTGACCCAGAGGTGTAGCCATGGTTTCAACATTGGGGGGGACAAATGCCTGGGGGCATGGTCCGGCCCCCCCCCCCAGGCAAAGATTTTGAACATACATTAATCTGGTGCAATCTGAAAGCAAAATCTCCATATCTAGCACCTCATGTTGAAGACCTTTTTAGGAATGGATGTTTAAAACACTTTAGTCTGGGGGTGTGGAAGGCTTGAAATTAGGAAAAGGTTGACACACATATACTTCAGAGCTCGGTTTTCCTTTACTTTTTAAATTAATTATAATATTTGTGCTCCTCAATATTTCAACCAATCCAGTCAGTTCTTTTTTTCCACATTATATTCATTGATGTTTTGTCTTTTTTACAAAACACACACAAACAAACACCTGCACCATCACAACAAGGACACAAAATCCAGCCAGTTCTTACTTCCATTACATTTTTTATTGCATAACCATCACATTTGCAAATGTTGAGTAAAACCCACCCAGGTGCATCAATCTCATGGACCTAAATAGAAGTCACCCCAAAACTTTTGTTACCCCTCAGAAAACATAGATTTTCTGATATTTTCAACCACTTGTTTAATAAGTACATAGATGAGTTTCATGAGAGAGCGCACTGAGCTAATCTCATGGTGAAACCATTAGCCGTTTTGAATGATGCACTGTGACATGTCAAGGACATAACCTTAATGTTTTCTGATTAGTTATAGATTAATCTATGAATACATTATAGAATGTTTTGTAACTTTTACCGAGACTTGAAACTTTCAGAAATGTGCAACAGCGCCCCCTGGGGTCACAGATTTCGGCGGGTCGCAGAATTCGGTGTAACACCGGGGCAAACGTTATCTAGCTGGCTTATTACATAGGCAACACATTGCTCATGATGCTGCTCGCTAGAGAAGCGACAACAACCCACGAAATTTGAGAGAAACTATTGCCGCTTTTCCACCGCACATGTAGCTCGACTCGACACGACACGACTCGACACGGTAGCAGCGCGGGTCCTTTTCCACCGCAAATAGTACCTCCGGGACGTGGGCGGGGTCGGCTGCGCGAAAGGGCCGTGACGAATTTTTGTACGCGACGCAAACAACACCTACGCAACCCACACATGGACAGAACCCACATAACAACAATGGAGAACATCGATGCGATGGTATTCGTGTTCGTATTATTAGCTGGCATGTTGAAGAAGTGGAATATGTTGGCTGCGGCGCTGCTATGGCTGTTACCAGCATGGTTGCCATGTCGCTCTCGTGACTTCGTCACACTCTCTGGCCAATCAGTGGCCGGCCGTCTGCCGACGTCACCTTTTAGCATCGGCTCAGCCGCTTGGAACCTAGAGCGAGGCGGTACTAGAAAAAGCAGCCACTTCAGGTACCAGATACCATGTTTTCGCGGTGGAAACGCAAAAAAGGCGAGCTGAGTCGAGTCGAGTCGAGTCGTGTCGAGCTGGTACCATGCAGTGGAAAAGCGGCATATCAAAAGCTTCCCAATTTACCATTGTTTTCGATCGTAACACGCCACTCATTTGCTGTTGTTGATGTTTTTGATTCCGTGGTCATGTAAAAAAGACAGTTGATGACCAATGCAATCGAGTGACAAGTCACCGTCACCGAGCCGCACGTGCGGGGACGAATCAAATCATGGATCTATCCCATTGGCTAGCTAGCCCGAACAGCCATATTCCCATTGGCTGTAAGAGCTGCATATGGAATCGGATTGAGTTATTTAGGGTGTGCGGCGCGCGGCGCACTGTGTCCAGAGATGCGTTCAGGGAACGGAGTGTACTTCAGGGAAAACCTAAGTGTTCTACCGATAGAAATATTGAATTGCTATATCCCTATTCCCAGCGATTTATTGGGGGGGACATTTTGGGCATATCTGAACATTGGGGGGGACTTGTACCCCCCAATGTATATGGCCGCTACGCCTATGAATTGACCACACATACCGGATAAAACAACCGCATTTGAAATATCAAGGCGGGAAAAAAACTAAGCTACCAGCGGCTCAAGCTAGGTTACGAGTTAATCAAAATCCACCGTTCCAACAGTTCAATTAAATTGTCTACGCACCAGAGTTTCTCCCGCGTGCCTAAAAGCACGTCGCAAAGCAGTGTGAACCACCACAGCCGTTCAAGGGCAACAAACAAGGGGTTAACATAAAAATCTAACGGAGAGAGACACAAACGGAACTCACCAGCTCCGTGCATCAGCGCTCACTGACGCTAGACACACAGGTGCAACGCCAAACCACTCCCCAGGGAAACAAAAGGCATGCCATACGGAACAACGAAATCAACTTACTTAGGAACCAATATTTGGTGGAGTTCACAATAAAAAAGGTATGAACAATGATAAAAAAATAAAACAAAATCAAATTAAATTTAGCTCGGCTACATATATAAAATAAATAAATAATATAACTTCAGAATAATCTGGCGGGCCAGATATTATGTCTTGCGGGCCGCCAATTGCCGACCCCTTTCCTTAAGGTCCGGCCACACCAGGCGCGTATCTCGCGTAATTTTTACGCGAGATACGCGCGTAAAATGTTGCTTGACCATTTTGTGTCAAAAATGGTCGCATACGCGCCTACGTCACTCGCCTAGATGAGTCCATGTCCATGCAAGTGAACGGAGCGTTCCCTCTTCGTCATAACTATCAAACCAAACATCCTTCACATTCACCGAGCGAACATTACGAAAGTAAAATGCACATTTCTCGCTAAAAATGTTTACATAAACGCATTTAATGGCGTAACCAGGGTGCGATTTGCCGGTGGGGATGGTGGGGATTATCCCCCCCTCTGGTTTACACGTCCTACCCTCTGCTGAATTATTTTTATCCTCGGTGGGGATAAAAATTATCCCCCCCACCCAAAGTATTTTCACCATTACATCGTAATAATTAACAACCAAAATACACAGGGTCCGTCCTCATTTTGATTGTGCTGTGATTTTGATCTACCGGGAGCGAGTCAGAGGCGTCGCGCTCGCAGAAAGCAGTTTTATTTTGAAAACCAACCGGATTTACTTGCGTTTCTATGGTTTCAAAAGTCAACTTCCTGTCCCCGCCGAAACAAAAGTTTAAACCAAATGGACGAAAAATGAAAAGAATACAGAGCAGCATATCTTCATATTTGAAAGAGCTTGAGTCTGCGGCTTTTGATTTGGGCATCCAGGCTCGTAGGATTGGGAGAGTGTTTGATGTGCGCTGGCTGTCCTCATCCTGCACGTCAGTGACAGCTCTCTGGGAGAGCTATCCAGCCTTCCCGGCCCGCAGATTTGCAGAGATGTGGTTGAAGCAGGGTCACCACGCTGCTATCGATCCCCCAACAGGAAAGCAAAAAAAAGAGGCTGAAGTGCGTCATCAGAGCGGACTGTTTTCGTAGTCTGACCTATAGTCTACCCGATTAACCCATAAAAAAAAAAAAACGTCTTGACAGCACATTGTGGGATTTCATATTTTCTGTTGAACTGATATCGGGGAAAAAAAAATATTTTTTTTTTATTTGGCACATTTAAAAACAATATTAGCTATGAGAAAATATTTCTGCAAATGCAGTGGTTAAGTTCACGTTCAAAATAGGCCTACCGCCTACGTTATGAAGCCTAAGTGTAAGGTTTAAATACACAAAGTCACAAGATCAACTGTTTTCATAAGTTTTCACACTGTTGTGTGGTTATTTTTCCTGAATAAAATGTTTCTCAAAATTATCCCCCCCTCTGGTTTTTTCACAAATCGCACCCTGGGCGTAACTATGTTACTATTTCCACCCAGAATAAAGAAAGTTGTCGGCCGTGGCTGCGCTGGAGTCCGAGGTAGGAAACCCAAACGCCGCCGTGTTTGGGTGATAGAGTTTAGATCGGGTTAGATTAAATAATCTCGGATATAAATAACAGTAATCGGGTTAAATAACTTCACATGGTGTGTCTGGTGTGTTTCCAGCATTCGTAGTGTTGATCAGCAGATATATAGTCCGCCAAGACGTTGAGGTTGCTTAGTAACCAGAGACTCTGTCCATGCAAGTGAACGGAGCGTTCCCTCTTCGTCATAACTATCAAACCAAACATCCTTCACATTCACCGAGCGAACATTATGAAATATAAATGCACATTTCTCGCTAAAAATGTTTCCATAAACGCATTTAATGGCGTAACTATGTTACTATTTCCACCCAGAATAAAGAAAGTTGTCGGCCGTGGCTGCGCTGGAGTCTGAGGTAGGAAACCCAAACGCCGCCGTGTTTGGGTGATAGAGTTTAGATCGGATTAGATTAAATAATCTCGGATATAAATAACAATAATCGGGTTAAATAACTTCACATGGTGTGTCTGGTGTGTTTCCAGCATTCGTAGTGTTGATCAGCAGATCAACACTAGATCAGATACTATTTCCACACAGAATAAAGAAAGATGTCGGCCGTATGCTTCTGTCCAAGCTCACTACTCTCTGCCAGTGACGTCGGGTCAAGCTCAACGCTGATTGGGCAACGCGGCTAATCGTCATGCGTATGAGCGTAAAAAGTTACATTTTTTGAACTCTTGAAATGTACGCGATATACGCGCGTATAGCGCGTATGGCGCGTAAATATACGCGCCATACGCGGGTAAAATGTTGCTTATACGCGTGAAACGCGTAATACGCGCGTAAACCAATGGTTCCCTATGGAAAAAATGGCGATTTTATACGCGAAGTACGCGAGATACGCGTCTGGTGTGGCCGCACCTTTACTTCCCATTTTTAAGGAGCTCTTATTTTAGTGTTTGACTACAAAGTAATTGCTTTGGATCTGTGTGGGTGATATTGCTTTTTATTACGAAGCGCTTTGTTAGTGCTATACAAATAAAGTCTGATTTTAGTAGTTGACAACTAATTGATTAACTGACTAATCTTTGCAGCTCTACAAAGAGGCGTTGTCTTGAGCAGCCAACAGACACGGATAAAATGGGTTCAAGTGACTCAACAATCATTCTGGATCGGTCCACAGAAGGAAGTGGCAGCCAAGGCTCAGAAAGTCAGTTAGAAGGTAAGTTTAAACTTTTTATTTACACATTTGCCCTTGTGAGGTACTTATATTTTAGATAAACTAATAAACCCATGTTATGTTTTTAAAACCCATGTGTCTCATTCGTTGCATTTTTGCTCTTTTTAATTTAATGTAATTTTTGGTTCCAAAATACCGAAATGATCCTTAAAGTACATTATCCTATCAGAAATATGTCTGTTATGTGTTGAAAGAAAAAGGAGATCCCAAAGCCTGCCTAAAGAAGCACCCTCTGCCCTGTCCAGACCTGATGCTGATGACTGTCTCATGACTGTGTGTAGTGGGGTTGAACTTGTGTGCTTGCATGCAATTGTATGTGATTGCATGACCATATGAGTTTCAAGCAAAGAGTTCTCATGCATTTATTAACAGAATAAAAAGAAAAGGCATTTAAATGGTCAAAATTCGAAAAATGAATAGGTAATTGGTAGCTAGGAACAGGGCTGATAATTGTTAAAAGATTAAATTCCATGAAAGCTTAATCTAATGTTAATGTATGATTTTTATTGCAGTTTTTTGACAGATATTTTGTCATGCAATAACATGAGATGAACTTTTTTTAAACTGAGGCATATTAATTCGTTTTTTTACAGCTTTTTAATTCTTACAGCTAACAAGTCTGCAGATGTTGACAGTCCAGACTCCTACAGTCCAGCGACCTTGGCCAAGCACTACAAGACCCTACAAACTTTGTATAAAAGAAAAAATCCAAACCACCAGGATGTCTCTTATCTCTTGGATTTGGAATTTGTAGCCAGGAGAGCATTCATTGACTCAAATACCATTCGCGAGGAGGACAGACACGAGAAGGTGCATATCCATGTTTCAAGGACATTGGACATGTAAGTCATTATTGACTGCATGATTAAAACCATGGTATCACACACAATGTTTAAAAAAACAATTTCCTCTTAAATGATATATTCAAATATCTGAATTGGTCTATTTATATATTTCATAGGTGATGGAGGAGCTTCAACGCATTCTGGATAAGGATAATACCAACTTCATCAATGAACTGAAAGGAAGATGGCATGACTTCTGCCAGAAGGTGCAGTTTTTTGGTGTATGGAAAAAGGCGTTGAAACCCCCAATGGGAATGAACAAAGGTAGGGAATGCTGTTTTGGTGTTATTAGTGATTAGGGTTTACGGTGGACCTACAGGCATGTTAATTGTCAAGTACATGAGCTAGTGTTTTGTCCTTTTTCGACTATGACGTGACGGCTATCCCATTAATGGCTGAATGTTTTTTATTTTTTCAGCAGTGTGTGTTGTATACCTTTTGATCAGATTTTACCTTGTGCACTTTGTCCAAGTGTTTAAGTAATGAATTTTTTCCTGTACAGCTGAACAGGCTCTTGAGATCCTACGTGTGCTGCCATCACTGTTCCCCTCCACGTCTGCTCCTCCAAAAAGGGTACGAAATGCGAGTGAGGCTCTGGTGCATGTCCTTGAGGTGAGCTATCTGAAATGTTGCAGGATCATTTTGACTGCAGTATCGGAAAAAATTGTAACTGAAGGTGCTGCCTCTGATGACTCCCAATGTATTTCATATTCCATACTGTATGTTCTAAGCCTTCAAAGACACCAGAAAACGTTTGGTTTTAAAAAGAGGATTTTCAATGGGTAGATGTCTTGGCTATGTCACAGTATGTACAAAAATTGGTGCATTACATGGTAGCAGGTTTTATCACCAATGATAACCAAGCAAGACTAGCCTAGCCTTGGTTTTTTCTTTCTTTTGGAAGGCTAGACGTATAAACAATAAATGCATTGGGGATACTCTCAGTAGTGTAACTTTTGTCAGAATTTTACTTTGTAAAGTTATGTGTTTGGAAACGACCTTCTAGCCTAGGTTGTTCCAAATGACCAAAATGCATTATCCTGACAGAAGGATGTCTGTGTTATGTGTTACAGGAAATGGAAGACCCCAATTCATACCTGAAAAAACGGCCTCTCTCCTGCCCAGTCCTGATTGTCAGTCCGTCCAACTGCCTCCTAGCGGTAGGAGATGTGGGAATAACCACCTTTCCAAAAGACAAGCTTACCGAGAGTGCTTGATACCTAATGGCCTACTATTATACCCTACACCTGACTTATCCAAAGTGTGTAGCCACTCTGCTTTCGGTCATCCAGACGGGGATCCAGAGATCTCACATCGTCTTACAAGAAGAGCATGGCTGAGTGGGAAGCTTTTATTGGCCAATAAAACCACTGGTCAGATATGTGGTGTACAGGATAGCACTTCCTCTCTCCCGCCAAGGTTGCCACAGTCCATGTTCATTGCATGTTTTCATGTTGGAGTTCCATAAATACTGTGAGCCAAAATGTTGAAATTAAGCTGTTTCCCTTTTATGTTCAATAAAAAAAAAATGGTTAAATGCAGGACTAGTTTTCATTTATTCTGTCTTATAATAAATAGTTAATGTCTTGAATCTAGTAGGTGAATGTCTTGAATCTAGAACAGTATTACTTTTGTAGAGCTTAAAATAAGGTAAATACACTTGATGACAGGATGGTAAATTACTTTTTATAATAAGAGCGCTGCCTTATACGAGTCAGGAAGGCTAACTTCAAGACATTTTGTCTCAAAATGCCATTTTCTAATCTTATTTCAAGTAGCTGGTGGACTTAAATCTAAAACAGTGTTACAATTATCTAACTAAAAATTAGTTAAATACACTTCAAACAAACAGGATGACAAAAAAAAGATACTGCTTTTTAGAGGAAAATACTATTTTTGAGCATGACAAGCTTATTATGAGACACACAACATCACAATACTAGTAAAATATAGCTAAAAATGAGTTTTCCCAGCTAATTTCAAGATCACTCTTATCTTGTTAGGCTTCAATATAATGTCTTATTTCAAGAAATCTTACTAAGACAATTTTCACTTGTTCCATTGGCAGATATTTTTGCTTATTCCAAAGCAAAAATATCTTGTATTAATATTTTTTTGCTTATTTTAGGAGTGGCCTTTTTTGCAGTGCAGTGTGTATTGGCCAATCTGATTTGTCTTGACACGATTGCGATTCAGCCTACGCATAGCATGCGCGCAAACTCACAGCCAGACATTATTATTATTTTTTTTTAATTACGATTATTAATTTATCTGCATCGAGACAGAATCGTTCTAGCGAGAAACGCGATGCATCGAAGAATCGATTATTTTTCCCACCCCTAATTTTGACGCAAGCAGAGAAGGTTTGGGAGGTGTCCTCTCTCAGAACCAAGGCAAGGGTTTGCGTCCAGTTGCTTTTGTCAGCAGAAGTCTCGCACCAGCAGAGAAAAATGATCCCACTCATAAGCGCGATTTTTTGGTGTTGAAATGGGCTGTCACCAACAAGCTACATGATTATCTCTATGGAGTGAAGTTTGAGGTCCATACAGACAACAATCCGTTAAATTACGTGTCAACTACAGCAAAGTTGGATGCAGCAGGGCATCGGTGGTTGGCGGAACTGTCAACATATGACTTCAGCCTGAAGTATCGCCCTGGGAAACAAAACATTGATGCGGATGCATTATCAAGGCGACCCCATGCACACGACAATACTTCTCATGAGGACAAAACCTTGCCTGCATCCACATTCCAAGCTGTCTGTCACATGTTAGAAATGAGTACACCTCAGCAGCCATCGCCACCGCAGAGCTATAGATCTCATGGGCTCATCCAAATATGCTGTACCCAGAGCCTATTGCAACTTGTCTCTTTTGAGCAGTCAATAGCTGCCCAAAATGAACTCGGCAGACATCTCACATTCTCAGCAGAAAGACCTCTGCATTGGAGAAGTGTGGCGTGCTGTAATGCAAAACAGTGTTGACAATGCTAACAAAGGGAAACATCCTGATGTGTCATTGCTGCTTAAAGAGTGGGAAAAGCTAAAGTTAAAAGACTCTGTGTTGTATAGAGAAAGTAATCCACCAAACAAACCATTTCGCCAACAAATGTTACTCCCAGAAGAGTTCAGAGAAGGTGTGCTCAAGTCTTTGCATGATCAATCTAGTCACCTCAGGCTTGACAAAACCTATGGCCTGATACGAGAGAGGTTTAATTGGCCTTGCATGAAAGTACAGATTGAAAAGTATTGTAAAAACTGTCCCAGGTGAATTCAAAGAAAGACACTGCCCAAGAGAGCTGCCGAGTTGTCACATATGCAAAGTGATGGACCTATGGACCTCGTTTGTATGGATTTTCTTTCGATTGAGCCCGATTCTAGAAAAATCTGCAATGTGCTTGTAGTCACAGATCACTACACTCGATATGCTCAAGCTTTTGCAACAAAGAATCAAAAGGCCTCAACTGTTGCTAAGGTCCTGTGGGCACAGTACTTTGTCCACTATGGTCTACCAAAGAGAGTGCATTCAGATCAAGGCAGAGACTTTGAGAGTCAACTGATGAGCATGCTTGGCATTAAGAAATCCAGAACTACTCCATACCACCCTCAAGGTGACCCACAGCCTGAGCGATTCAATAGAACGCTACTGAACATGCTTGGAACCCTCAATCCTCAAGACAAAAGTAATTGGAGTCGACACCTCAGTCATCTTGTGCATGCCTACAATTGTACGGTCAATGAGTCAACCGGCCACACTCCATATCTTTTAATGTTTGGACGAGAAGCAAGGTTGCCAGTAGACGTTGCATTTGGAGTCTCAAGTGACAGCAAGGCAGAGAAGAAAAATGAAGGCAGCAAGAAATGCTATGATCAAAGAGTTCGCTTCTGTCCTTTACTCTCTGGTGATAGAAATCTGGGGCTTCAAGGAAAGAACAAGCTTGCTGACCGATGGAAAGATACTCCTTACCTTGTGGAGAGTCAAATGCCTGATTTGCCAGTGTTCGGGTTGAAGCCAGAAATTGGAAACGGTCCTGAGAAAGTTCTGCACAGAAATCACATTCTGCCTATTGGACAAGAGGTGAACCTGCAGCCTGAAAAGTGCAAGGAGGCACTCAAACCTAAAAGGAGATCCAGCAAACCGCTCAAAGCAAAGACAACTGACAATTGTGACCCCTGTTGCTTAAAAACTCCTAAGCAGAACGGCAAGACGGAGTCTGTCTCTGATTCAGAAGATGATGAAGTGGGGATATGGTATGACTATCATCAACCACAAGTGTCACAGGAACCAGGCCCTGCAATGATGAGCAGTCAGAGCCTTCCAGTCTTGATTTGGGCCTAGCTGCCTTCAAAGATAGTTCAGAAATGGAAGAGGAAACAGCTGAGGTAAATGCAGCAGAAGAGGAGAGTAGCTGCAGAGACTTTAACAAAGGAAAAAACCTCCTTTTTAATGACGTATACTTCTCTTAATGAAATTAAAACTGGTGGTGTCTTGCTAATAAAGAAACGGATACTGTGAATTAGGGAAATACGTCCAGTATTAGGCATGGCTATTTTAAATAAAGAAAAATCTTCCAAGTGTGTGCACAGATACTTGATATTAAAACATAAAAGTGCAAAATGAACGCATACAATTTTGAAATGAACATGAAATGAGTGCAATCACCAGCACCTCCGTTTCGCTTTCAGCCATATTTACTTAGATGACGATGATGCGTTGAAGCCGGTTGCAGCTCATGGCTCTTTAAATTTTGCGGGTCGCGGATGATGCGTTGCAGACGGTTGCAGCTCGTGGCTCTTTCAATTTCGAGGGTCGCGGATGATGCGTTGCAGCCGGTTGCAGCTCGTGGCTCTTTAGTTTTGGCGGGTCACGGATGATGCAATGCAGCTGGTTGCAGCTCGTGGCTCTTTTTAAATTTCGCGGGTCGCGGATGATGCGTTGCAGACGGTTGCAGCTCGTGGCTCTTTATATTTCGCGGGGCATGGATAGATCGCGTCAAACATACATTATCGCGATAGGGCAATATAACTAAAATCTCTATCGTAGGCCATTTTTTATCGTTTATATCGTGTATCGTTTATAACGCGCATTCCTAAGAGAGACTGCTCGGAACAAGGAAGAGCTGCTGAAAGTTCAGATAAAGCAACTGAGAGAAGAGACAGTGTAACAGAAAACGCAGACGAGTCAACAAGACCTCAAAGACAGAGAAAAGCACCAACCAGACTGACCTATGACTCGTTGGGCAGCCTAACCTCAGTAGCAGTTAAAACACACAGTGCTGCCTTAGCAACGGTTAATGACGTGAAATGTTGTTCACCTTTACCTCCTATTGTAAGATACATAAACACTTTTTACAAGTGGATAAGTTAAATGTGAATGGTTGGAAGTCTTCAAGTAATCTGTCAAAGAACAGATGTGATCTTTTTATTACATGTCATGAGGCATGACCATCTTTGGTGGGGGGAGAGTGTAGCGCCCTTCTAATTAGATTAAATGGGGTTTTCCTACATGTACAATTTATGCTAAATTGTCCCTAATGTGGGCCTGAAGTTGTAATGATACTGTAGACATGTATCTGGTTAATTTGGGGAAGTTTGTGTTAAATATAAACGTCCTATGTTTCAAAGAGCCCTTGAACGCCTCAGTTTATTTTTATGGTTTTGGATTTGTTTAGGCAGGTGTCAATCATTTTACCTGTCGTTGGGGATTAACCTGTCGGATTGTCGGAGGGGCGGGGTATAACAAAAAAGTCCGGGAATGAGAGAAAAGAAGCTGTGAGAAGAAGCTGAAGAGACTATGTTATGTCGAGAAAACTTAGTTAACTTGAAGGACAGTTATGCTATTTACCGTTTGCAACCGGGCGTTTGTGTGAGTGTTTGTTTATTTTGTTAAAAGTGTAATCGAGCGTGCTTTAGAAGTGCGGCTTTTTGCTAAGGGGCTGACAACGAGGACGGGACTGTTTTGCTAGCGGTTAGCATAACTGCGTGTGCGGGAGAGGCCAGGACAAGGACGGACTTTGCCACGTGCTGCTGCCGAGGAGTTGGTGTTGGACCGAGCATCGAGACGGGTTCCTGATCGTGTTGCTGCCTCTTGGAAGAGGTTGCTTTTCAAGGAGTTTACCGTGTCCTTTTGTCCTGATTCGGGTGTGAGTATATGGACTTTTCTTTTGAAGAGGATTTCTGTATGAGCTCCAACAAGCGCGCCAACACTGGTACCAGTAACTGAACCTTTCAAAAACCCCGGGGTATTAGTATTTAGGGTTATAAGTTGTGTTTTTCATGTGTTCATGAGTCAATCTAAAGAAAGGGGAAAAGATCTTGTCTTTCCAATGTTTTTTCATGTTGATTGTATTTTTTCTCAAATCTTGTCTTTCCAATGTTTTTTCATGTTGATTGTATTTTTTCATCTTGAATAAGGTCTATAGAGACAGTTTAAATTCAATGCATGGGAAATTAATGCTCATTACCAGTATAGTTACATTAATATACTAATCGGCCTCTTGGCATCTTAGCCAGAGTCATCCTTAAATTGTGTTTAGCGTACGCCATCCAGAAAATATGTTTCAGAGCTTGCAGCGCATTCGAAATGAGTTGTTTTTGCATCCAAACATTTCAAAAAATTCTTCCAGGTATGGCCAGGGATGTAGAAGGGTTGGCTGGTCTTCTTGGCTACCAACCTCCTCACTGGTGCTTGGTTGGGACATTTCGCTCATCTACGTCTGCTATTTCGTAGCTGGAATGTGGCGCGATTTATGTCATGTGAGAGAATGTAGACGGGCTCTGGTCATGTGCAGGTGCCATTGATCGCGTATAAACCAATAGGGTGTCAGAATGGTATATTTCTATTCTCATCCAGCCAATCAAATTCACTTGCGCGAATTATCTGGATAGGTTTTTTTGTTTGTTTTTTTTGCACGCCGGCGGAATAAAAACAAGCCGAAATTAAATAGGAGTAACGAGGCCATTTTTTAAAAGTAAGGAGTATAAATAGGGCCGATAAAAAATTAAGTTTGGTTCCTGTTGTCAGTTGAGGTCATGGGTAGGTAGGGAATTTATTTGATTTTTTCCAGCG
Source organism: Gadus morhua (assembly GCF_902167405.1). Classification (NCBI taxonomy): domain Eukaryota; kingdom Metazoa; phylum Chordata; class Actinopteri; order Gadiformes; family Gadidae; genus Gadus; species Gadus morhua. The sequence goes on along the minus strand of NC_044049.1, from coordinate 14,872,077 downwards.
GCAGCGAATGATAGGTAGGTTGTTTTAATTAAAAAACGAGAAAATTCGCTCATCCTTGTACAGAATGAAGAGGTGCTGTACCAAAACGTAATTATAGTTTGCGTCAGAAAAAAAAGTCTTTTTTTTTTTTTTTTTTTAAAGCTCATAAAATAACTTAAAACATTTTTTTTTTTTTTAGGCCTAGGGCCCTATGAATTCCGTTATTTTTTTCCAAATTCCGTTTTATTTTTATCCAAATTCCGTTTTTTCCGTTATAATTTTCATCAATTCCGTTTTTACACTTAAAGCTATTTAAATCATCAGAACGAGTGTCAAATGAGTGCGAACGAATACAATTCTTACAATTTAATCAGATAGAAGACTACATTTATTAAAACATTGCACTGTTTTTAGTGCTTCAAATAAAAACATGAAATAAATAATAAAGTACTTGTAAACTCTTTTTATAAACTCATTGTGGTTTGAAGGGGCGTGCCCTGGCTACGGCGTTCATTGTTTTTTATATGGATTTTGGACTTCAAGTGGTGATCGCACGTATCTTTGCGTTTCCAATCAATAGCATGTTGACATACTCTGCAAAACAGCTGGTCACCTGATTGATAGAAGTGCTTTGGATATTGTTCGGCTTTGAATTTGGGGGTTAGAACCGAATTACGAAGCTTTTTTTAAGATTTGGGCATTCAGCAGTCAGCCGCGGGCGCTTCAACTTCTTCTTCGGCTTCTTGTTAGGAGCGGGAGCGGGATCTATTGTTTGCATTCCCGCCACCTAGGCTGGAGTGGTGGACCGGGGATTTTTTTTTAACATTGTTGTGGGAGTGACTGCTAAACATTCAGTGACGTTATTGTCACCTGTGTTGTTTCCCTTTTCCCTCGAAACTGAATTTCACCAAAATATTGGCGAATTTCGCTGCATATTGTAAATGTGACGTGTGATATGCCTTGTCCCTGTTATATGTGCTGCAGAACAGGAACCTGCTGGAAATCCGTTATTTTACTGAGACAGGCCCGTTGTAAATTGTAACTTTGTTACTTTTAATACTTTCCTGTATAATAAAAAAAAAAATCTGTAGATTCCGTTTTTATTGTCAGATTCCGTGATTCTGTCCGCGTTTTCGTTATCGCGGAAATCATAGGGCCCTATAGAAAGTACAGACAAGTGTGTGAAAATGTAAGAAGTAGAAGTAAAAAGTAGGCTGAAAAATAATTACTCCACTAAAGTATAGATACCCAAAATTTCTACTTATGTAAGGTAACAAAGTATTTGTACTTCGTTACTTGACACCTCTGGCCCTATCTAAACATATATAGGCTAGTCTATGTATATTATAGATGGAAAATCAACTATTTTTCTTACCGTGTTTATTTTTTCATTCAACCGGCGTAGCTAGCAATGTGAACGGGTTCGAAGTTTATGATGACGTAGGTAAACACTGCGCTATGCTAGGCCTTGCTCAAAGTTTTTGTCATGTTAAGTGACGGAAGGCCCCTTTTTAAGAGCATGCACCTGCCGTAAAACATTGTCCTTTTTTATTTCCAAATGTTTTAACACTCGAACCTGGGGGCCTCCTTCTCATCCTATATACTTTGCAGAGCAATTGTGATCAACCATCCATCCCAAACCCAAGACCAAGGAGGTTGTTATCGATTTCCGGAGAGTCCCCACTCTTAAACCCCCACTGCACGTCGATGGTGCTGCTCCCGAGAGACTCCGAATGAAAAGCTGGTGAGTGAGAAGCCGGTGCACGTCTCAAAATGCCCTTCTAATGTACACTTTTCATTTCTAGTTTCATATTTCACATATTGTAAATAATGTGGAATATATTGCATTCCGTTTTGAGATACCTCACAACCTTAAATACAATGGATAACAGTTTAAATCTTTATTACCAGCAAGCAATTTGCACAAATTCGTTGGAAAATAAACCCTGCAACACGGCCTTTAAGTAGGCAAAAGCTGGGTAATCAAGTTAACCGTAATTCAACCCATGCACACGCTCACACGCCACACTTCGTATTTCTCCCGCAGAGAAATTACCAGGATAGCTCCCACCAATTTGCAATTTCAAACGGCAACAATCCATTTCTCCTCCATGCTGCACTTCACCTCGGACTGCACTGCACAGAGTATGACGGTTGAACGCTGGTTGGCTGTTACGTTACACATGTCACTCAGTGGCCACGCTGTTGAACGCTGATTGGCTGTCATCACGCGAAATTCGCATCAAAGTTGAAATATTTCAACTCGAGCGAATTTGTCGCGCCACAAATCCTGTTGAACGCGCTCGCCTGTGCATGGCGAAAGTGTGGCGCGAATAAAACATTTGCCCGATACGCGTCTCTACGTTCACTTTGTATGAGATCTTGTCGCCCCGTCGCGTGAAAGCACGAGTATGCCGGCGGCGGCAAAAAGAAACATTGCGTGCCAATTTGTATTCGATGTTCGCGACAGGGGCATTTTATACATCCCCTGGAGAACATCTCGCGATGCATCGCATATATTCGATATATCGCCCAGCCCTAACGTAGGGTAACCAGACGTCCTCTTTTGCCCGGACATGCCCTCTTTTTGAGACAAAAATTGTGGCGGAATTTGAAAATCGTCCGGGATTTTATTAAAGCCTCATACATGTTCACATTGAATTTGCGTTGCGTTTCTCTGGGTCGTTCACACCATTTACCATTATTGTTTTATAGGGTCAAACATTAACAAATTTCTCCTACAGGGGATTGATAAAGTTCTACCTATTGAACAAAAAAAGAAACACTTGAGGCCTGTCACGATAAAAAAATTTGCTGGGCGATTAATTGCCCCAGAAATGATTGCGATAAGCGATAATATTGCAGTTTTTCAACTAATATACTTTTTTTTTTTTTTTTTTTTTGGCTGTTAGCAGCTTGCGTCAACGTCAAACGCATCCTCCAATATTTTTTTCCGCACACCAAGGCGATCACTTTCAGAGAACATAATGGCATAATAATGCACCTACACCCTTTCGAAGATCAATAAACTTTTATTTTTAGAGAACACTGGAACTGGAGTCTGGAAAACATTTAAAATATCCAGAATAAATTAACAAAACAACCAAAAACAATAAATAAAATCTATTTTAACAAAAATTGCTCTTGAATAAAAACCAAACAGAACCAAAATCAATAAATATAATTGAAACACTAAATAAAAAGGATGTAAACAAGATTGCACTTCAAAAAATAATGAATATTAGGCTCAGACATGCAGGCAAAACTGTCAGTTAGGACCTTTGTGCAAACGAACAACAAAAAACATGACTGAAAGCAGATGCCTCAACAGGTCATAGGCAAATCATGATTGTCATGCCACCACATTAAGGGATCACAAGCTGCATCAAAAGTTCATCTTCTTGGAGGAATTTGGTCAGCTCTGTATCAGCCTGCACGCTTTCGGTAATGAAGCCTGGGTCTGACTTGTGAGATGAGCTCTTCTGTTTTGAAGAAGGTCACTCAGGGTGCACTCACACTAGGCCATCTGGCCGTGGCCGTTTTCACACCTAACTGGCTCAAATCTGCCAGTGTGAGTGTGGCCAGTCTGGCCAGGCCGGGTCAATTCGGCCACTTGGGAGAGGTGTGCTGCTACGGCACGGGCCGCTATGGTACAGATGCTAATGAGCCGAAATGCGCACACGCACGGCTACGCAACCTGAGCTGGATGACGTATAGTCCATGCGACGACCATGGACATAATAAAGGCGACGAGCCTTCTTTCCCATTAAACGGTAAACATGGCATCAAGCGGTTCAACTGTTGGTTCACGTTGGTCCCATATAGAAGTCGAGTGTCTGATAGCCTTTTGGGCAGAGGATGCTATTCAGGCACAGTTGGAGAAGACCCACAAGAATTCAGAAGTATTTGGGAGAATCCGCGACCATATGCAAAGTCGAGGTCACAACCGAACAATGGCCCAGTGTCGGGACAAAGTAAAAAAGCTGCGGTTCCAATACCTGAAAGTGCGGGACGCACTACGCAGGTCAGGCTCCTCATCTGAGGAAAAGGACAGTTTCCACTGGTACGACGCTGTCGACCAGATAATTGGCCTGAAACCTAGCAGCGAGCCAACAGTTTCGGAGTCGGCTCCGGTGTTTCGCAACTTGCCATGCCCGACGGAGGACAACAGGCCAGAAACTCCATTGAGCGGTGAGTAACGGCAGACTGTTAACTTCTTGAGCTATTTTGCGCATGGACCACTAATATATATGCAATTTCTTCTCCGAGTATGATATTAGAATTATTTATTTTCGCTTTAGTTAGCCAGCATCTTGGGGATTTCAGAATGGTATCATGTATGGGTCAAATGTATTGGCTTCATATGTAAATATCTTAGATAAGTTGTAGGACAAAATATCCGCCATTAGCGCAACTCACCCTACATTTAAAAAGATAAAATTGTTCAACCAGGGGAGTATGCCCCTAGACTCCCCCAGAGGGTCACTTGAGTACCTGTTCATGCGTTTGCATCTATGCATTTAAAATCGGTGAATAGTATAGTTCAACCCTCTGCAAACAATGTTGATATTTATTTTTACAAATGTTCCCCCATTTGGTTTGATAGACTCCTCACTAGGGGTGGGAATCGAGAACCGGTTCCGACTCAGAACCGGTTCCAACTAACCAATTCCATCTGAATCGTACGCCTCCAACGTTATCGATTCTTCTTAACGATTCCGCACCACGTTTTCCGGTTTACGCAAAAATTTTGCGACGACCCTGCGTGCGCCGACAACCTTCGAACAACAAGGCAGCATCGTGGAGAGTAGGAAGCGATCGCAAGTCTGGCTCCATTTCACCAAACGCAATGAAAATTCTGCCGTATGTAATCAGTGCAATGCTATCATTTCGTGTAAGGGTGCAAACACCAGCAACATGCTAAAGCATTCCTCTACCAAGCATGTAATTAAGTCCCAAGAATGCCATGTGTTCAAAAGCCTGCATACGAGTCAAACAAGCTCCACAGTGACCTCCGTTGACAACGGTAACGTTCACATTACATATCCTGCATTAGCAGCCCACTGTCGCCTTGCAACTGCAGTTTTTATAGTAGTAGTGTCGTAGTTTTTATTAATAATGCCGATTTATACAAATTTCATGCATTTTAGATGATCGCTCTCAGGCAGCTGGCCCCTCGACATCGGCTCAAGTTACCCCTTTCACTCCCAGAAAAGGCAGACATGCTTATATTCTTGCATAAGAATTGTTGACGCTCAGTAAAAAAAAAAATCTAAAAGATGTTGAAGGCATACATTTCATGCCTATTTAATTAAAGGGGATGTACGTATGTTCACTATTTTGTTTACTTTTTATAACCCTTCCTAGAAAAGTGTTAAACTATAATTTAATGACGTTTGGTTTAATCTTGGTTAAGCTTACAGTTATTACATCTAAAATATGTATATAAAAGGTATCCTGAAGGTTGTTGGTTCGATCCCCGGCTTCACCAAGCAGAGTGTCGAGGTGTCTTTGACCAAGCACCTAACCCTGACTGATGTCGCAATGTGATGTCGAATCCAGACATCCTGCTGATGCTGGAACAGAGACTTCCAACTCCCCAGCAGAAGCGCCCCAAGGCCATGAAATGCGCCGAGCGGGAAAAAATGATGATGATGATGATGATTAGTGTTAAATCAATTAAGTGTCTTCCTATTTTTTTTATTACTTATTTATTGTCAGTCTAACTTATTTACACTATATTTTCTTGTTTCTTGTTCTTGTGTTAGTATGTAGAAAATAAAATGGTTAATTTTGGTGCAGAAGACTGTAGAACTCTTTTGTTGCCACTCAATGAACTACTCAGGAATCGGTAAGGAATTGGATCGATAGGCAGAATCGACAATGGCATTGATATTGATAAAAACTTATCAATTCCCACCCCTACTCCTCACTTTGCCAAGAAGAGGAAACCAGGGTGACCCCTGTGACAAGCCTTCCAACCTCTAACGGGAAGAGGAGGAGGAGGAGGAACACTGCACGCAGTGATGCCACCAGTGACATCATGGGAGCCTTCCTCGACCTCCAAGGGCAGCAGCATGCAGAGCACATGGAGGCGGAGGAGCTGCGGCACAGGCGCGAGATGGTGATGTTCGGTGCGATGGAAGAGCGCCGACAGCAGGAGAACAGGAACATGTTCCAACAACTGTATGCTGCCATCAGGCCCTCACACCCCCATCTAACCACGATGCACGCCTCCAGTCACAATGACACTTTGCCATGTAGACCGTCACCCATCTATCACAACCTTTAAAGCCCTTCACCATCCTGCACATTTAGCCCTCAAGACCTTAAAGACTGCCTTTCTATTTTATTGTTTGCATTTTATTTAGTGTTGTATTTTCTATTTTATTGTTTGCATTTTATTTAGTGTTGTATTTTCTCTTTAATTTCATTACCACACCAGCACAACTTAAGGTGTAGGTTTGTGAAGGATTTATTCTTTACCTTGTACATTTTTAAGAGTGCCTTTTTATTTTGAGTTTGTATTGTTTGCTTATTCTTATTCAATAGTTTTGTATTTAACACTTTATTTTGATAGTCCACTCAACAAGCTATCAAAATAAAGTGATACCTTTTGTATGTATATGTAAATAACGTTTTTTGCAATTTCATCTATGGTCAGTAATTTGTAAAACTGCCCTATTTTTTTTATGACCTAGGTGATAAGGTAAAGGGTACAGCATCCACCTTTTTCCCTAGATTTTTCACTTTTAGGTACTAAAATATATATAAACCTCATGTATAGAAACCCATAACACATTAAAGTCGCACAATTTCTCAGTTATATACCATGCAGTTCTACACATTTTTTGTGAATAACAAATTTAATAACAAAATTTAGCAGCAGTACAAAGTTCAAGGGTCAAGTCCTACAGAGGTAAAATAGGAACACAAAGCATCTCTTGTGGTGTTCGATGTGGCACTAGCACAAACGTTATTGCAGTCAGGTCCCACACTGTCCTCTTGTTCACTGGTGTCGTCGTCCTCACTGTTGTCTTCACAGAAATTGTGAAGCAAGCAACACGCTGAGATGACCATGTTGATGTCGATACGACAATCATAACGCTTCATCAGGCACCGCCATCTTCCCTTCAGACGACCAAATGCCCTCTCCACATTCATCCGTGCCCTGCTGAGACGGTAGTTGAAGGCATGCTGGGCTGGGGTACTTTGCTGGTTCTCAGGGTACGGCTTCATCAACCATGGCAGAAGAGGATAGGCAGCATCTCCTAGCATCACCACTGGCACGTTCACTCCTTGAAAGCTCTTAGTGATGTTAGGGAACAGTGTACCACTCTGACCACGCTCATAAAATGAGGAATTACCAAACACACTGGCGTCATGCACTTTGCCGGGCCAGCCCACATTGATATATCCCAGAACCGAAGTCTATGGTCTTTCACACCTCGCAGGATGATTGAGTAGAAACCTTTGCGGTTATAATAGTCTGAAGAGTTGTTAGGTGGGGCTAATATGCCAATATGAGTGCCATCGATAGCCCCTCCACATTGTGGGAAACCCCACGAGTCCCGGAAACTCTTAATAATGTCCTTCAAGTCAGTTTCAGAGGGTATTCTGATGTACAGGGGTTGCATCTTTGTAACAATGACACCAGCAACATGATTGGCTATGGTAATTGCAGTGGAATGGCCAATTCCAAATAAATGGGAGATGGTCCTGAACTCCACATTTGTTGCGTATTTTTTTTTATTATACACATGTGTATAATTCTTTATAATACTGTTGTAAAACATCATTTATTTCCTTTGTTGAGGAGACTGTACTATTGCCTTTCTGAATAGCTGGTATCACATTATATGAGTCTTGTTTCTTTAGTTGCCTGGCCAGTAACTTGCCTGTTTTCTCTCCTCCTTCATAGAACGTTGTCCCAAGCCTAAATAAAGCATATTCAACTTTTTTATTGTAGATTTCCTGCAGCTGGAACTTAAGCTTACATATATCTTGATATAACTTATCCGAATATTGTTTTGATAGTTCCATTTACAGGTTTTTTATCGCAATTTCCAATTCCTTTATCTTTTTTATATTCTCCTTTTTCTTTTTAGATGAATGTGCTATCATTTTCCCTCTAACATAAGCCTTAGATGCTTCCCATTCCATTGCTCTTGTATTAGTACTGCCAGCATTAATTTCGAAAAAAGATTTAATATCCTCCTTCAACAGTTGTTTAAAGTTCTCATCTTGTAGTAATGACGTGTTCATAGGCCATCTTCCTTTTTTCTCTTGGTCAGTATTTATATCAATGCCAAGCTCTACTGGCGCGTGATCAGAGAGGGCCATTGCATTTATTTTACACTTGACAACTTGTTTTATAATGGTGTTCGAAATCAGAAACATATCGATCATAGAGTAAGATTTATGCGAGTGAATAGAAAGCATATTCCCTTCCAGTAGGATTTATTAATCGCCATATATCGACCAAGCCCAAATCCTCGTTTATCATATGTATTGCAGCTCTATCCTTAGGCATTACAGGGGCACTAAATTTGCTTCTAAATACGCAGGCATCCAAGACTTGGTTAAAGTCTCCTGCCAATATAATTTGACCTGGATTACCTTTATTTGGTGCGTAAATATTGCACAGTATCAACTTGGACCCATTAATCAGTGCCTGTGTACACACCATTCTACGTTCTTTATCCTTGATCTCAAGTAAAGTAAAACTTACATTTTTGTTTGTCAATATGATTACTCCATTCTGCTTACTGGAGATGGAGCTATGAAAAATATGTCCAACCCAGCTCCGTTTCAATTTCAGTGCTTCTCCTTCTATAAAGTGTGTTTCCTGAAGGAAAGCTATGTCTGTCTTATTATGCTTCAGATAAGTCAATACCTTCCCTCTCTTAACGGGATTCCCACAACCATTTATATTCCAGCTAATGCATTGGAGCGTGGTGCCCAGTCATATTTACGTATGAATAGTATGTTGAAACTCAGTTTTAGGCCAGCAATAATTGTGTCCCCCATGCTTCTTGCAGTTGTCTCGTTTGGCTCATTTGTACTTTTATCTGTCATCCCCAAGCGCAACTTAATCAACATCTTATGTGTGAAAATTGTAACCTTAACATCTCTAAGAACATGAACATACAGAACCTTAACATCTCTAAAAACATTAACATATAGAGAAAAAACCCTTAACTTAGGAAGGGCCGCCTAACACCTGGGGCCTTTTCTCCAGCCATAAAAAACAAAACAGAAAATAAACCTAACCCTTTGGTCCGTGGGGTATGTACTAGGGCTGTAACGATACACCAACTCACGATTCGGTTTGTATCACGATTTTTGACCCACGGTTCGATACATCCCACGATTTCTTTTAATTTAAAAAGCATTTTATTTAAACACTTATATAACAATTAACTTAATGTAACATTTAATAACAAATAATTTGGAACACTGAACAGATTTGAACAGAAAGAATACTATTAAAGTATATTTAAATTAATAAATAAATAACCAAAGATTGCAGGCAGGCAAATACCCTCAACTAGTTGTTTGTTTTAGTCAAATATCCTATTAGCACTTATTAGGCTGTGTAGCTTAAATAATGACATAATCAGGCCGTATAGAATGCAACATGTTTAATAGCCTAACTTTCAATAGATGGAAAAAAACATGAACTTCGCAATAACGAGGCATGTGTTACGAGTAGCGTATGTGTGTGCGCGAGATTGCCAGTGTGCGAATGTGTGTGTGTGAGTGACGTCAGCAAGTGAGTGGACGAGCGAGGAGAGCGAGCGGTAGCGTGTGTGTTTAGTGAAGAAGCAAACGAGTCCGGTAGAATAAAGTATCCATCCTGTCAATAATCGGTGGCCGCTTCATTCAAACCTATAAGCAGACAAACTGCCAGGCAAATCACACAAAAAATAGAGAAAGGGATCACACAGGCAATTTTTTTCGCGCTTGGCCCACTCTGGATAAATGTCGATCATATTGCATATGAGGACTTCGACGGCTGTGGAGAAATGCAATCCTCCATAGCCACGGAGAGCTGTCATCACAGAGAGGGCATCTCGTCGCATACTTACGGCATCGATAAAAGGGGACGGTGTCAGCAGACTATTATTTAGACAAATTATTAGCAAATTTCAATCGGACAATTTGACCGGAGAGTTAGAAAGGGCGTATCGCGCTGCTTCCTTCTCACACCGCGAGACAGGTTCGTGGCTTTGAGTGTCGCGATTTCGGTTTCGACACGCGTATCATTACAGCCCTAGTATGTACGACTAACCAGTAGAGACTCACTCCCCGGCTTTGTTGCTCAGGCAGAACAATATCAAGCTCGACCACCCACCTCTTAGTCCACATTGTCCACTTTTAAATCAGCCTCTTTTTCTTAATATTGTCCAAGGCAGTCTTCCTTATAGGCCTTCAACACTCCTATCAGTATTGCAGTTTGCCCTGATGAACTGCTCTGCCTCCTTGGCGCTTGCGAAACTCAGCTTCCTCCCCTTCCATGTGAATCGCAGGGACGCTAGCTGCGCCAGCGTGTATCTCCCGTTGAGCCGTTTAAGGCTGGGGGTAAACGATTATTTATTAAACGATTAATCTGGCGATTATTTTATCGATTAGTCGACTAATCTAACGACTAATTGGATGATTATCTATTTTTCTGTTGCTCGATTAATTCTTAATAATATACTTTATTTAACAACAGTTTTGCACAGCAATAAATCTTCTCCTTTACACAAAATAAAATAGTTTCACTGTTATACAAAATGAAAGGCCATTCTGTTTACTCTTTCACAGTACCAACCTAACTCTTGTTCAAAAAATTCAAAAGTTGCAGTGCAAAAAAAGACATTCCTGAGTGTTTAACACAATATAAAATTCCTGTTTTCAGTGTAAAATTCCCAACATAATTCTCTCCTGTACAAAATATCAAAAAAATGCAGTGCAAAAACCAACACTGTGCAGTGCACATTACAGAGATTCCTGAGTGTTTAACACAATCTAACAGTCTCAACATAAAACCTGATGCACAATCAAACTGACTCTCTTAACTGCTATTCTGTTAGCTTACCTGCTAATAAAGTTTGTGCAATATAGCACTGTCCACTTTCCTCCACTTCTCTCCTCCCTCACCACTCTTTAATCCTCTTCTGCGCTACCTACTCTGAATTACTGTGGAGTGCATTGTCTCTTTCCCAAGATAGGACGGCAAGGTTCTTTGCTTCTTTGTCCTAGAAAACACAAAAGCAATACATATTAGAACAGCTATGACAGTGGGGCATTTTAAATCTACTTTTAACCTCATTGCAGTGCTATGCTATGATTAGTTTATTTGAATGCTATCGTGGCTACTTAAAAGTAATGTTATGTCCAACAATGCATTTGATCATCATGGCTAGCCTAACGCAGCAGCTGTGTCTCTGTCTGTGTTGTTTTGTAACATGGAAATTGCCAGGGGTGCACATTACAATTTTGATCTGGTTCTCACAGGAGCACCAGTTTGTTTCTTGGTGCTCATGCATTCATGTTTATCTAGAGGCTTGTAGAGTACTCTATCTACACTGTACAATGTTTGGTACTTAAATGAGCCCTATCACACTTGGATGTGGTGCTTATTTTAATGTTTTCAGCTAGGCTAACCAACGCATCTTAGCTCTCAGTTTGTGCAGTTTGTTTGTGCTAGGTTAGTAGGTAAAGTTCACGTTAGCTACTATAACTGAGATAGCTGTGTTCTGCAGCCGTAAGCCAGCTACCAAACGTTAGCTAAACAGCTGTCTAGGCGCCAGTAGCTAGCCAACGTTAACGTTAGCCACCAACCCAGCATGAACAAACCACACCGCGCAGAGCCCAAGCCACACAACACACCACACAAAACATGCAATTAATTTAACCAACGTTGGTACTTACTTGCAATTGTCTCCATCACGAGTGACAATGGGGTGCCTCCGTTTCAGAAGCTCCAACATTGCTGTCGTGCTCTCGTGATATGCCAACTCCATTTGGCAAAGAGTGCAAATCACAACACCTTTCCGTTTAGGACTTAACTTGAAGTATTTCCATACCTTTGATTTCGGGCGCGGACATTTTCCTTTATTGTGACTTTCGTCCATTTTGCAATTTATTTTTCTCGTGTGGCGAAAATCGTCTACGGAGAAATTTGACGTTGACGAATCATCGACGCCTCGCTACAGCTCTAGAGCCGTTGCAGCGACCTCTTCACGGATGTAAAAGCTTTTATTTTCTCTGCAAGCTCCTGTGTCATGTCAGGAAACACAAGCTGTGTTCGAAATCGTTCCCTATACACTCGTTCCCTATTCCCTATATAGTGTACATGATATAGTGCACTATATAGGGAATAGGGAACGAGAATTCGGACACTACGCCTAACATTTCTAAACGTCATTTGCGTCAGTAAATGCGCCTGGTATTTGTGTGACGTGATGCGCCAACATCATCTAAACAAACCGGGCTGGAGGTTGTATTGATGTTGAATGTTACATTTCCTTGTTCAAGTTTTTTTAAATTAATTTTGAATGTTAAATCCCAAATAAATTGTTGACATTTCTAAACACAAGCCGGAGACTCCATCATTAAATGTATTCGTTTTCGCGGTTATTCAGCTTCTTCTTCTCCCCTGGAAAAATACAACCGCATTGCATTGTGGTATACGGGAGTAACATGTAGGGAACATCGTATGTACCCTATTTTAAGTCCACTATATAGTGCCCTATATAGTGGACCACTGAGAATTCGAACACCCTACAAAATGGCGTGCACCCTATTTAGTGCACTACATCCATGATAGGGAACGATTTCGAACACAGCTACAGTCTCATGCCTTCCCATTCGATCCCACGCTTTTCTCTGGCCGCTCTCACTACTTTATCTCTTGCCGACTGTCGCAGGAATCTGATCAGCACTGGTCTGGGCGATGCGCTCTTTCGATTTCAAATTCACCGCCAACTTCAATCTCAAGTCCCTCGCCCAGAACTCTCTTTACACAACTCTCCATAGTGCCGTTCGTTCCGAAGGTTTCTTTAAGCCCCACCAGTCGCACATTGTGTCTCATACTGTGATTTTCAAGCACCTGCATGCGGTTCCACATAGCGTCCATCTTTTTCTCATCGTGCTCTCTGTTGCTTATTAGCCGCTCGGTTGTGTACTCCAGCTGGTGGATACGGCCCTCTGCTTCTTCCAGCTTACCCTGTATCCCTTCCACCGTGTTCAGAGGTTGGGTGCTTGATTGTTAAAATATCTCCTGCAATCCCCTGCAGCATGGTGCTCATTTTGACGATCTCGGCATAAAGACAATCCATGTTCGGTGTAGTTTGGTCGCTCTGTTGCGTTAAGCTAGCAGTTCCCGCATCGTCATTTGGAGACGGACTATTCCTGGTCGACCTGCGACAAGCAACCTGTTCTTTAAAATATTTCGAAGTAGCCATTCGGGTTCAGGTGAACTCAGAGTTACTTAGGAAGCGGTTTTTACAAAAATGAGTGGAATATGATATAATAATTAAGTAAATATATTGGTGGGCTAGCGGAGATCTTTACTGAGCTGCCATCTTGCTCGACGTACCCACGTGACTTATATCAACATTCTTAAACAAATACTACTTTTTACATTTCCATTATTTATCATTATTAATTTGTATGTTATATTATTTTTATATGCCAGTGCATACGACTACAGTCTCAATTAGATTCTACAGGTTATTCTCCAAGTCTACAAGCTACTATAAAATAAGAATCAACTCCTTAAATATTTTGTGTTGCAAATTAAACTATAAAATAGAGATTTATTGCACAGTAGTACATTATACAACGAAATTCAGTGCACTGCACTCACTACTGGACTTAAAAAAAGAGAGAATAAATAGTCAAATAATACATTCTCATCGTCGCATTCACTCAGTCAGTACATTCATGTCGTTATACACTGTACCATCAACTCAGTGCCATTGTATGCATTAAATTAGGCTATCAATGAATTAAACATCACTCACCAGTATTAGACTGTGTTGGGGGAGATTAGCTTCTCTGTGCCTTCCTCAGGTCTCTCCTCTTAAGCCAGTTCAGGTTGAAATTTTTTACAGAGTCCTATTGCACGCGCTGTCAGATCTTTGTTGCTGTCCAGACCATGGCACACAGCAAGGTGGAGGTTGTGGCCAAAGCAATTGAGCCAGGACCAGCCAAGATTCCTAATTGCAGCAACAATGTTAGCACCATTATCTGTAGTGATGCAGACTAGTTTGTGCTCATCCAGTCCCCAGTCTGCTAAAGCAGACTTCAGGTTTTCTCCAAGGATGTCAGCAGTATGATTATCTGGGACATATCTGGTCTCTAAACACTTGGAGTGCAGGGTCCAGTCTGCAGTTATGAAGTGTATGGTCAAGCTGATATAGGGGGTCATGTTTGTACTTGACCACATATCTGTAGTGGCAGAGTAAAATTGGATGTCTTTCATCTCCTTTAGTATGTCGTCTTTTACACTGTTGTACAGTTGTGGAAGTGCCGTTTGTGACACATACAGTATGTTCTCCCAGGCAATTCGTACTGGCTGTCAAATGTTTGCAGCATTCGTCGAAATGCAGGCTTTTCAACGATACTAAAGGGCATCATCTCTAGCGATGAAGCGAACTACACAGTCAGTGAGCGCGCACCATTTTGCACTGTCCTGTTTGTACTTTGTTTGCCGACTAAACGCCGCAGTGATTGACTGTCGGGAAGACGGAGGGTTCCCACCTGTTTGTTTTTTCCCAAGCTGGGAAAACTGCATCGGGTGATTGTGTTTGAGGTGAAGATTCAGGTTGGTTGTATTGGTGCATTTTGTTAATATGGTTTTCAAACAAATGCGACTTGTCGGCTCGCTCAGGTTAGTTGGTTCGCCCCGGCCGTTGGGTTTGAAGCCGAAGTGCTCCCACACGGCAGCCGACGCATTCGGCTTAGACACAAACTCCATCTTTTTATTCCTCTAAATTCGCTTGCACTCCGTGTTCGATTGCACTCCTTCTCCGTCCATGTCCTTCTCACAGGGCTCTCACTGCACGTGTAACGCCAGGGCTCCCACCTCCCACAGACCAAGCAACAAGTAGTGACTGACACGTGACGAGGGGGTTTACTCCTTGGGCCCTGTAATTATGAGCCCGAGCCCGATTTCAACCCGACATTTGTTACTTAGGCCTACTCTGCTGAATATATATAATATATATATAAATATATATAATGTATAGAACGCCGGTCATTATTGGGAAAATAATGATATGTTGATGATGAATGATGATGACCGGTGACATTCTATACATTATCCCGCTTATTACACGGCTACTTGCCAAAACGAAAAAATAACTTCACATGGTGTCTTTTTACAATTTATTCGTTAGCAGCATTCGTACTGTTGATCAGCAGAGAAATAGTCCGCCAAAGACGTCGCTAAGCAACCAAAGACTCTGGGGTTGACAAGTTACCGGACTACTATCATGCGAAGAAGAAAAAAAAAAATTATTAAGAAAAAAAGTGAACGGAGCGTTCCACGGTATTGAGAAGACCCGTGTAATAAAGGCCCATAATATTTACGTTTATGGCATAGATTTCTTCTCGGATTAGGTCAATGAAGCAATGATATAAAAAAAAAAAAATATATATATATATATATATATGGAAATTATTGCGGCCAGCAAAATATTATCGCTCATTTTAATTTATCGCCGTTTAATTGATTTATTGCTTATCGCAACAGGCCTAACACTTGGTCATACTTTACACACTTTACCACAGCATTGGCCTACTGAATGCCACAGATATATTTTAAGCATTTGACTGAATGCCACATAAATATATAATTATGTTTTGCACGTTTGCAACGTTTAAAAGTTCAGGGAAAAGTGTATGCCTCCAGTGATGGGCAGTAATGCGTTAGAAGTAAGGCGTTACTGTAATCCAATGACTTATTATTACTTATTATTATATTATTATTATTGATTATTCAAATAACGAGTAAAGTAAGGGATTACAATTGCAAAAATAGTAATTCAATTACTTTTACTTTCCTGCAAGCAGCCTGTGTTACTAAACCATGATTTATTTTTGCCATATTTTTGCCATAGGCAGTAAAAGAATTTGGGATTTTGCCGTATTTGCTTTGTGAGACTGTCTCGTGACAATGACTTAGCCTATAGCGGCGCAACGTCTAGAAGTAAATAACGGACACGTGTGTGCAAGACATGGAGTGCGGGAGAGAGGGCGAACTTGGAGCATATAATTCATGGAAGTTCAGACATTACTTTGAGTTTGACTCGGTAAAAGATGTAAAAAACATTAACGTCCGCTGTACAATCTTTGGGAAGAAAGATTTTGTCTACAACGAACTATGGCGTCTAAGAGGTGGCAAGAACCACAAATAACAGATGATGGCCCACAGCAGTATAATTTCGAACCTGTCAGACGTGAGAGGGCAAATGAGGAATTGCTGAGAACTGATGGCGGTCAAAGCCAATTAAATGCATGGTCAGAGGAGAATGAGTGGAGAGTTGCTTGCTATCATTTAGCAACCAGCAATGAGCGCTGGAGCTAGTCAATGAACAGCAGTGCATACAATAACAACGTTTTATTTATTTTTACTGTCAGTGAATAGCACCGAGTGAAAGTCAACGTTTTCTTTATATCTAGTGACAGCGATTATGTCGTAAATACCGGTAAACTTAGTCAGAAGATCTATAAATAGAAGGCATAATGCTAGCTATGGGCTAACTTAGCCTATCAGACAGCAATCAGTGCACTTGCAAATGAGTGCTTGCAAGTATAACCGACCGTGGTGTGACCATTATTTAACCATCAATCTACCGCAAATACGATCAGACAGATGTACATTAAACACGTACACAAAGCACGCCGTCTAACCCGGCGAATGCTGACAGACACAACAAGCCAAACATCACCACGGTGGGTGTGCTCCCTCTCTCACTCTCGCACGCCCGTAATACACAATCACTCCAAACTTATCCAACTCCAAGGCTAGGCTGCTTCACTAAGACCACAACTAACCACCTTGCAGGCCTTGCAGTACGCCAAAGCCAAAAAGGACACACGCACAGTCGCCCACACTCATCTTATGCAAAACAATCCGTTTCATCATCAACATTCAGTTACTGCAAAGATTTAACGACTAGCCTCTTAGCATAAGTTAGAATGGACCCAAAGTATGTGATTGATACAGTCTGGTTCAGCCTTCACTTGCTATCCGTTTTTAGTATGAATTCTCAACATTACTCTTTCTTGTATCAGGCGCACATGGCTAATTTGCATACGTGGACAGGATTGGCTAGCTCCGCAAGGCAAATAATATAACATATTTAATTATCTGTCTATCTATTTATCTATCTATCAACGCATGGGTCTAGTTTTAATGTGATGTATTTTGTGTATGTCCAGTCAGACTTGTTGTCTCCCTTGTTCTGTGTGGTATTGTAGGCTATACTGTGTGAGCCGAATCACCTAAATGAATTCCCGACGTGTAGTTTGGTATTAATAAAGACTTGACTAGGCTATTATCTATCTAGGCTATTATTTAACAATTATTGGTGTGGAGGGGTCAGACCCCCTCCACACACACACACTCCTATACAGAAGCACTCCCCTCCACACACACACCCATACAGAAGCACTACCACACACACACACACACACACACACACACACACACACACACACACACACACACAGGTTTTTACTACGCGGTGAGCCCCACTGACTGGGAACAGTCTGGTGGGGTCAACCCTTTCTGAAGGGTCTAGAGGGGGGGTCACTAACAAGCGGACCGCGGTCCGGGTCCGGACCCAGACGCCGTCCTATACGGACCCGGACCTATAGTCAATCAATTATTTTTAATTTTGACGGGCGATTCTATTTGACCGGTGCAGCGTTTCTAGACTTTACGGTACTGGTTTAGCGAATCAGGAAATCCACTGACCAATTGCATTCGAGTTAAGCCATCCCACGTGATGCTACTCCAAGCCAATCGAATCTGTGCATTCCCGGCGCAGGCTGCCTGGCTCACAGTGAGACAGTGAGCGATCATGCGAGAGATGACAGAGAGAAGTGCGAGAATTACAGAGAAAGTAGTCTGATAAGAGTGAGTAATACAGCGGGAGAAGGCAGATAAGACAGCAGGAGAAGAGTGAGAAAGTCATGGGGAGAAGAGTGAGAAAGACAGGGGGAGAAGAGTGAGAAAGACAGGGGGAGAAGAGTGAGAAAGACGGGTAAAAGAGTGAGAAAGACGGGTAAAAGAGTGAGAAAGACGGGTAAAAGTGAGAAAGACGGGTAAAAGAGTGAGTAATATAGCGGGAGAAGAGTGAGAAAGACAGCGGGAGAAGAGTCAGTAATGCAGCGGGAGAAGAGTCAGTAATGCAGCGGGAGAAGAGTGAGTAATGCAGCGGGAGAAGAGTGAGAAAGACAGCGGGAGAAGAGTGACAGCGAGACAGACAGTGAGCCGGAGACAGAAAAATAACAACATATGGCGCTCTCTAAGAAGAGAAAAGTGGACAGCAAAAAAAGAGCTTTCAACCCAGAATGGACGGACTCATTCATGTTCATTCTTCCCACTGGAAACACAAAACCAGTCTGACTCATATGCTCACAGACAGTGGCACTCATAAAAGTGGAGCTAGACAGTGGACATCAAATGCCATGGCCTTAGTCTGTGAGATACCTGTAGCAGCCGGTCCTACACTACCAGGATCCTCACAGGTCTGCCTTCCTCTGTTGGATCTTAGGGGTCCTGTAAGAAGAATGAATGTCATTAAATGAACAGGCCCTTCCCTCCCATCTAAAGCAGGTTCTTAATATTGTATCCAGTCCTGCACCAGGATCAGGGACATCTTCATCCAACAGGCCTCTGGAGCTAGGGTCGTCACTGACACTCAAGAATTTTTCTTGTTTTTCTCTTGGGTGTTGAGGATCCTGTTGAAATAATTATGAGTCATAATTTTTTCATTTTACGATTGTTTAGTAAAAAACTAAAATGAAAAAAGAATAATTATAGAATTGAAAGGGTGGTGTCTAGTCTGTGAGATACCTTTGGATGCACTGCAATCAACAAACTCAGTTAAGTTTGTCTGCCTTTTCTCATTTCTTGAAGATGCTTTGTAAAAGAAAAAAAGGGAAAAATGGACGATAAAGATAATAAACTGTCATATGGTTCATCCCAACAATCACTCAGCCCCCATGCAATGCAATTGTGTTGGAAAGTAAAAAGTGTAGCTCACCTGATGGAGAGCAAAAAGACGAGTCATTCTCAGTTTCTGAAAGGTCACTGTCCAGAGCTTCCTGCACTTCCTCTGAAAAGTAGGTTATATAACAAAGCCATATCACATAAAAAAGTGTATTCACCTTGAGCACAAATATAAATATTATATACATTTCCTTTACCATTTGGATCGATTTGGATCTGGTCCAGGCTAACGGCCCGATTCCACCGGACACGTTATGGCCGCGTTACGGCTGCGGCACGTCTTGGCCGCGGTCACCGCAGCAGATAGGTTCCACTCTAATCAATGAGACCATTTCCACCGGGCGCGGCTGCGGAACGTCTCATTAGCTTCCCATGAGTGGCTCGCCGTGCCGCAGTGCTATCATTCCGTAGCATTTCTATTTTTGACTGTCTGTCACGGCATGTGCGTAATAGCGTCACTCAAAAAATAGCCAATCAAATTTTTTGTTTACCGGAAGAGCGATTTGGAATGAGGAAATGGCTTGCTCGAAAATAAGGAAAGTTGACCCCGAAAACAGACATTTTAAAGATGAATGGGCTGACCAATACAAATCATTGTTGTGTCTTTTATGTGTTGAAACCGTGGCGCTGATAAAAAGCGGGAATATTAAGCGGCATTACGAATCCAAACACAGATCCTTCGAGGAAAAGTATCCCCAGAAATCAGAAGTAAGACCGTGGAAAATATCCGGGCTGAGAGCTCAGTATGAGAGGTCTACGCGTGTCTTCACACACTCATTTACAGGCCAGCAACGTGCAAATGAATGCTCTTAAGATTGCATGGAATTTGGGGCAACATAAAAAAACTTTCAGTGACACGACTGTTGTGAAGGAGTGCTTGAACGCTGCTGCCGAGACGTTACTTGAAGGTAAACAAAGGGATGAATTGTGTGAAAAATGTGAGCTTCAACGACAACCAGAAAATCCGAAATGTTATCAGATGACGCACTGTCACAGCTTCATGCGGCTGTTCAGAGTGCCCCATCCTTAGCCATTGATGAGTCTTCAGATGTAACGGATAATGCCCAGCTTTTGGTTTATGTGCGATTGTTTCATCAAGACAAGAAAGAGATCTGTGAGGACCTGTTGGGTCAAACACCACTTGAGACACTGTTTGCTTACTTGAAGTGAAGGCCTAATGCTCTTTTTGTTTTTATTTGAAATGTAGGTCTGGTGTACCTGTATTGCTTACTTGAAATGTAGGCCTAATGCACTGTTTATTTGAAGTGTAGGCCTACTGTTCCTGCTCTGCTTACTTCACATGTAGGCCATATGCACTTTTTATGTTCGTTTGAATTGCAGGCCTAATGTACCTGTTTTGTTTACTTGAAATGTTAATATGCGTTACTTTGTCTTACTAGTTTTTCATGGTTAAAAGTAAGCTATTTGGAAATTGAAAATAAATACATCTGAAATGATAAGGTAATATGCCGTTTTGATTGTGTTTGACGAAATAAGGCTATAAGGACGTGGTAGGGTCGGACCTTTCTTGGAAGGAATTTTTAGTAACTGGACCTTGTTAAATTTTAATTGAAGACACCTGCCATAGAGCATCCGGTAAATTTTCAAAATAAAACACAATACTCAGCTCATGTAGCCTATCACAAATTCACATCAACATTATTACGTCATGACCGGTGGCACCAGGTCAGCAGTCAATCAATCAAAGGGTCTCAGACGGTCGGCAAGATGGACGACGAGAGACTCATTGTCGAAGTTCAGCAACATGAAATCATTTATGTACCAAATCATACTTTTTATGACAATGGCCGGAAGGACAAAGCGTGGCATTTAATTGCAGTAGTTTTGGGAGTGGAAGGTGGGTACATTAGGTTTAGGATTATCGTGTGATCTCATGATCTCGCGTGAATACGGCTGCCGCTGCGCTGCCGTAATGCGCCGGTGGAAATGCACGCAGGGCAGAAGTCGCAGCCGTTCCGTGCCGCAGCCGTAACGCGGCCGTTGGAATCCCGGGTCCGGTAACGCGGTCCGGTGGAATCCCGGCGTAAGTCCCTTAAATTCTGACAGTCGGCCTTGTTCAAGGGCAATCAGGACTTTGCTGACTTTAGCCAACTGCAGCGTTCCTCCCGGTAATCTATAATACTGCCTATGGACCCGGATGTCATGGCCAAGAAAATTTGCGAGTGTGTCCATTTCATTGTCTCTCAGGTTAAGGACAGTGGACAGAGTAGCCACGTGCTTTCTGAGCTTTGTAGAGGAAAGCGTTTCAGGGTGCTTGGCACCACAATCCTTTGCAATCTTTCGGATTGCATCCGATCCCCTTAAGTGAGTCTGCTCCAATTTGTAACGAGGAGTACTCGAGTAATCGATTCCTCACGCCCATCCCTAATAAATACCAGAGATGGGGGGACTCGAGTCAAAGACTTGACTCGAGTCCGACTCGAGTCGCCAGTTTTGCGACTTGTGACTTGCTTGACCAACACTAACGAAAGACTTGACTTGACTTTGACTTGCCCCTTCCTGACTTGTGACTTGACTTGACTTGAGTCATGTGACTTGCCAAGTCATTGCAGTCTTGTTAAATATTTTAAATAATAATAATAAAAAAAATATTAGATGAACATTGTTTTATTGTGCGCGAGTGCTCCTGACCTGCAACCTGGCAACCCGCCCTCTTCCACGCAACGTGACATTCCCTTACTCTGCCTGGCCCGCCCAGAGACGTTGGCCAACCAATGAGACTCGACCGTGCGAGCGCCACATGTGTGTGTGTGAATACACACACTGTAACGCAAGTGTTTCTTGTCGGTTCTTTGACGTGTCTTGTATTTCCACAACGAGACTGTCGTGGGGGTTATCTGAGCCATGGTTGAGAAGGAATTGGGGGAAAGGAACTTTGGTTTGACTCGCTGAAGTACATGAACTGCGACATGCCGCCGGTTGCCGCGAGGCACCGGCAGCGGGCAGCCGGCAGCCGGCAGCGCGCGGTTCAGTCGACTTCAGGTTGATGTGAAATTGGAAGAACCAGAGACGTTGCAGAACCCGACAAAGTCGTTTGTGATTCATAATATCGTCTGGAGGCGCACACAATATGTTATATGATATAGATATCCATGTATTATATGATATTATTTAGATATAGAGCTCCAGGACTGTAACGCAAGTGTTGTACACTTCCTTGTTATTTGGATAACCGTTCTGCTGTTGGTGTGATGGCGTGTTATGCGCCATCACACCAAGACCCCATCGGTCACAACTCAGTGCAAAAGTTTTGACAAATTAGATTTTTTGCAAGTGTAATGGACATTTGTAATGGCTCACAACTGTCAGTTGTTCTGATGAACATGTTCTGATGTTCACCCCTCTTTTTGTCAACGCACTCAAACAGCGTTAGGTCTTTAATCAGATTTAAACCCAGCTGTATAGGTTCTCAATGGCAGCACATAGAACTCAAGAGATTTCAAGCCTCACCGATATAGTTTAACCTTCCATAACCTTATTTTTTTGTCGCAACTTGGTCAGAATCGTTGAAAACGCCATTTATAACACGTGCACCTGGAATTGTGTGAAAAGACAAATAGGCTTTATTATATGATTAAATTGGCCAGCTGGTATGGTAACATAGTTAAAACGTACGATTTTTTGCAAGTGTAATGGCCATTTGTAATGGCTCACAACTGTCAGTTGTTCTGATGAACATGTTATGATGTTCACCCCCCACCCTCTCTCTCTCTCTCTCTCTCTCTCTCTCTCTCTCTCTCTCTCTCTCTCTCTCTCTCTCTCTCTCTCTCTCTCTCTCTCTCTCACACATCACACACACACAAATAAAAAGCTGTTTGAGATTCATTCATGTTGAGCTGATTCATTACGTAACTTATCTTCTTACATTTAAAAAAAAATGACTCTGAAAAACAGGTTTGATGAAATACAGACATTTGAAAAAAACGAATTTGATAATGACTTGACTTGACTTGACTTGATGATGAGACTTGACTTGACTTGCTTGACTAAAGCTGTGCTTGGACGTGACTTGCTTGATCCTCCTTACTGACGACTTGGACTTACTTGAGACTTGAGGGCTAAGACTTGCGACTGACTTGAGACTTGCATGTATGGGACTTACTCCCATCTCTGATAAATACATATATTCTCCCCTTATCACCCGCGGGCCGGATGTGACATACACTTCGAATCCCTTATTCGAAGAATAAGGGATTTTCATCAGCCACACCACAGGCCCGCCGATGTGCAACCAAGGCTTCCATTGAGCAGAACATGTCTGGCGTCAGAAGGATTGGAACTTTTCGGTCTCTTTTTCCTCTTTTTTCAATGCGCTGAAAATGCTCGCACAGCTTTTCCTCCAGCTCCGAGTGTCCCAATGCCAAATCGGAATGTACTCCTGTAGTATCCCTGAGGGGCATCTTTGACACTTCACCCTCTCTCCTGCGATTGAAGAGTATCACCTCACACAGAGTCAAGCTGGCCAGCTTGGACCAATTCTTCTTATTTGGATCCTCTTGAAGGCTGCTTTGGTATTTTTGTCTGCACATATTTTTACATCCTCAGTAAAAGGGAGGAGCTGAAGAGTGTTCCACTTCCCCTCTCTTAGGCCCCGTTTACACAAAGGGAAAACGCTGATATTTCCACGCGGTTTGGCCTCTCATTTACACAAAAACGCAATTTTTATCACAGAAAACAATCATTTCTAAAAACTCCGGCCAAAGTGGAGATTTCTGAAAACGCCGGTTATGTGTTGTCGTGTCAACGGGGAGAAACGGGGTTTTAGGTTCTGAAGCATCACATTATGCGCCAGGAAATACTTAACGTCATATGAGCGCCCCTATGTTTACAGTTTGTTTGTTACAGGTTGTGTTATTCGTTTTTGTTGATTCTGAGGATTCTGATTGGCTTGCATGGCTTTATCCTTCTCCCTACACTGCCGCCCATAGGTTTGGCATAGTTATAATGGCGCTCGACGGCGTATTTATGCGTTTTATCCGCACTATATCCGTGATAGGGAATTATTTCGAACACAGCTATGAACAACACCGATGATCTCCGTCGATCTCCGTCATTCACTCTGCCTGAATCAGCGGGTTTGGTAAAATGCGTAATATCGGCCGATAATATCGGCCGATATTACGCACTTTTGTTTAAGGTATGGTTACATGTGTTTAAGGTATAGTAACAACAATCAAGTTGTGCCACTTTGGTCTAAGCATGTGTCTATAGTGTTCAAGCAATTGGCAAAAACTGTAAGAGCCAACATGCTCCTCATGACAAAAATGTGTTTAATGTTTAAGGCAATCAAGGAGTCTTTACATATCATCGTCATCATCTGTTTCATACTTGTTCTTTGTGTCCTCATCCTTTAACGACACCTTTGCCGCACTAACAAAAATCTGGCAGAAGAACAGTCTCTTTTGCATTGACAGCTAACCAGAGCAAAAGCTTTGCCAGCCTTCCATGCGTTCACTGGCGCTGACAACACTGGAAGGTTCTCACGTATAGGCAAAGCAACCTGGCTGCAAGTCTACATTAAGGCAGATAAAGATGTAATCAGTTCACTGCAGATGCTTTCAACAGAGGAAGAAGTGACCGAAACTATGTTGGCCACTCTGGCTAGCCTCGTCTGTGCAGCCTACTCCCCCAAGGGCATCTACATCAAGACCATCTCCGAACTACGATGGCATCTCTTCTGCAAGCATATGGCAGAAAGTGATAAGCTACCTCCTACCCTTGGAGCTCTGAGACAACATGTCCTGAGAGTCCATATCCAAGCCAGAGTGTGGGGACAGGCCAGCATTGCTCTGCAAGATTCTCCGATGGATCCCCTGCAGAAAGGCAAATGAAATGTATCCATTTCTGCGTGGCGCGTTCCGTGCCGTGTGCAGGCACGCCAGATTTCAAAAAGTTAAGAGATGGCGGTTAAAGCAAAGCGCAGCGAAGAATGGAAAAAGAAATAGAAGATCATAAGGTGAAATGTAAAATATGCCAAGCGAAATCGAGCTACCAGAAAGTAGCGTAAGAGTATTTCAATAGTCCATTTGCTGCCGTTTTATTTGCAGCTTTAAATTATTTGCAATGGTTAGGCTACTTGTTTCGTTTTTGTTTTTTTTAGAACCTAATTGTTATGAGCACGGTTTCCTTTGTTACCAATGAGGTCCAAATGCAATTTTCGTTCCTTTGAGCGTAAAGGAAAAGTTATTGCTTTTGCTACAGCTGGTTCTGTGCTGTGTTTGCGTATTAGGTGCCTCGACATTTTATTGCATTGCATTGGACCGTAAAGACAATAATGCTTTCTACTGTAATCTCTGCCAGCATTTTTTTTTTTTTTTGCAGTTTAAGTACCGACACACTTCCCAGGTTATTGTCATCAGAGCTTTCACTCTCTACTCCCTTATTGTCTTTACCCGAATGAGTAATGGGCAATGTCTTTCTTTTATAAGTTGTGTGCCATCTTTTGTTTCTTCCGTTTCACAAATGGAACCTTTTTCTTAAGCTTGTCAGATCCCTCTGAACCGCTTCCATGCATTGAGGCTTTTGACGGAATATATTCATCTTCACTGCTAGCAACACAGCTACTAGGGGCTTCTGAACCATCGGACATTCTTTGGAAAGCTTGAAATGAAAGATGAAAGTTAAATATTAAATTTTCAAATTATCTGCAAGAAACATTAACCAGTTCTGAAAATCAAACATTGTCCATAAGACCTCACTAAATCTGGGTTACTGAACCTGACAATCAACCTTTATGCGATTAAGGTAAGTCAATGAGATGCAGTTGTTTATAGCAAAAATTGTATTTAGGTTCTTAATCTAAAAACACTGAATATTCTATTTAGTAAAGCACTTGGCTGGAAAAATTAAAAAGAATGTTCTCCTCTGTTCAACAAATATCAATACAGGATACAGTGATGAACCAATTTAACCTTTAAAACATGGTGGCTTTAGATTTCACTCTCAAAAATGGGATACTAAGGCTAACTATTTTTACAGTGAGGAAATGTAAACATATACTGATAAACTGCAGGAGGAACAAAAACAGACCAGGGGCCGTATTCCCAAAACATTTTAAGGCTTAGAGTAGGTCCTAACTTGCAGATTTAGGAGTAACTCTAAAAAATAAGGGGCGTTTCACTCCTAATTTTAGGACTAATTACTTTTTAAGATAGGCAAGGCAAGGCAACTTTATTTATATAGCACTTTTCATACACAAGGCAGCCTCGAAGTGCTTCACATATAAACTATAACTATAAAATAATGGATAAGTAAAAGAAAACATATGCAAAGAAATAGAAATAGAAAGTGCATTGTATTTAAGATCAGATCAACAGTCTCTCTGGTATCCGCGTCGGGTAACCCTTATCCTTTCTCTCTGGTATCAGATCATGTATCTTTCTGGTAACAATAGAAAATTAAATTGAAAGTTAAAAAGGCTTTTTAGTAAGGAAAATTGAAAGTGCAATGTATTTAAGATCAGATCAACAGTCTCTCTGGTACCCACGTCGGGACTCCAACCCGACCTAAAGGAACTTGGTCCTTTCTCTGGGATTCCAATCCAGATTCTAGGACTCTAACCCAGACAGAACTTGGAACTCTAACCACGAACCAAAGGAACCCACGTCGGGACTCCAACCCGACCTAAAGGAACTTGGTCCTTTCTCTGGGACTCCAACCCGACCTAAAGGAACTTGGTCTTTT